>NC_141029.1:7907500-7910000 GCF_052040795.2 Danio rerio | reverse complement strand
AAAACAAAACAAAACAAAACAAAACAAAACAAAACAAAACAAAACAAAACAAAACAAAACAAAACAAAACAAAACAAAACAAAACAAAACAAAACAAAACAGCAGACAAACATGTGTTTTGTGATGAAAAATAAAATAAAATAAAATTAAATTAAATTAAATTAAATTAAATTAAATTAAATTAAATTAAATTAAATTAAATTAAATTAAATTAAATTAAATTAAATTAAATTAAATTAAATTAATAAACAGCAGGCAAACATTGCTTTTCTGACGCTGGTCATTTGTAATGCAAATAAAACAAGAATGGCAATCACACATTGCTCCTTCAATGGAATAATAATAATAATAATAATAATAATAATAATAATAATAATAATAATAATAATAATAATAATAATAATAATAATAATAATAATAATAATAATTTCTGACCCGGGTGCCACTTAATACCTGTTTTCTCCATGTTCTGTAGCAGCTGTAACACCAGAGTCAGTCTTTTTATCTGCTGAGGACTCAGGTCTCGTGGATCCACACCGAAACCCTTCAAAAGACTGCCCAGCTGTGTAAGAGTGTCATCTACAACACACAAACAGACACAAAAAATTATAAATGTTTACAAAGCCAAAACATCAGCAAGCATCCTCAATACCAACTAAAAAACCAATTAGAGAAAAATAAAATGCATTACTGAGATTTAAACCATGACTGTGGTTTTACAAAGCTCTATTTTTTCAGCTAATACTAGTCTGGGCTTCACAAAAAAAAAAAATAAATAAAATAACAATAATAATAATTTCTTGAGGGGTTAACATTAGGTAATGATTTCTAAATGGAAACACAGTCATAAAATACAAAATAATAGTATATACATATTTTTTTTTAATTATTACTATCATATTTTATAAAGCACCTTGAAAACGTTATTCTCAAAGCTCTTTATACTTTAAAGATACTATAGCAGAAACAGAGGTGTTATATATATATATATATATATATATATATATATATATATATATATATATATATATATATATATATATATATATATATATATATATATATATATATATATGACATCAGAAACGTTGTAAATAGAATAAAAAAAACTTATCAAAAACACACAAACAAATGGCAAAAACATAAAGGAACAATCTTTCATTGTATCTGGGAATGTGAGTTGATTAAGATTTTCTGGCAAAATGTAATAACATTAATCTCCTCAATTATTTTAAAACCAATTCCAGTTACACCTGAAATATGCGCTTTGGGTTTATTTCCTGTAAGTTTATCATTACCAGGTTATAAAACTAAAATGATTGATACGTGTCTTGTTACTGCAAGGCGTTTGATAGCACTATTGGAAGAACACAGAAAGTCCATCGATTGATCACTGGCTAAAAGATTTGACACATTACATTGCACTGGAAAGAATAACCTACAGTATAAAGGGAAAATTAAAAGAGTACCATAAAATGTGGGATCTGTTTATACAATTTTTGGAACATAACTATACAGTGGCACAAGCAAATACGTTTCACGCTATTAGTTAATTGATTGATATATGTATGTGTATTTTTATACAGTATGTGTTTCTTTGCCTTAGCCCATGTATAACAATACATCTACCTGTTAAACTGAATCTGGATGCTTTGGGGGAGGGAGGGGGGAGAGTTAAAATGTAAAAAAAAATTATTTTCATGCTAAATTTCAAGTGTTTTTTCTGCAATAAAAAAGTGTTAAAAAACACACACAAAACAGCTCACAATAGGTAAGTCTAAAAAAGTGAGTGTGTTTATGCAAGACCTGCTTAATGTGATATAATACTGAAGCAAAAGGGTCACATTAACTATTGGGAACTGTTATCTGCTTTGTATGCTTGTATCTGCAGTCAAATATAGAGACAAAATCATGAATGAAATCAAAACATTAGCACTCTGTAAAAATTAAATGATCAATAATTCATGGTGACACATTTTTGTTACTTTAACTAGGTTAACAAAGAATCAAATAAATTGTTTTAGTTTCACACGATTAAAATTTCAAGTCTGTTTTCATTAAAAGGTCATCTGATTTCAATTTTTAATGCAGCAAATACTTTTCTACATAAAGCAAACCTAAAAAAATGTGAATTTTTATGGAATAAAATGACATTTTAACCATGACTGTGGTTGTATCTGTAAAGAAACTTGAAATAATGTGTTACTTTGTTTATGATTCTGAATTTGTTTACTGTTTTTGTGTTGTATTTTAATGTTGTGTTTTGTATAGGGTTTGATTTGTTGAATGAATTAAGTTGTTTGGGGACTTTAATTATGACGTTAAAATTGCGGAGCCTACCGGATGTATATATTGCGTGTAGTAATGAATGAAAACAAGTATGGAACGCTAAGTGAAACACTAGCTGCGTCCCAAATCGCATACTTATGCACTATTCTACGCCATTTTGTAGTATAAATAGTGTAAGTAGTGCGTTCACACTGAAAACTCTGAAAATAAT
>NC_141029.1:7802500-7902500 GCF_052040795.2 Danio rerio | reverse complement strand
GAAGTGTAAACTCAGGTTGTATTGGGTGATAATTTGTTTTAGTTGATTGGCTATGGTTTATGTTTTTGGACGGTGGAAGGAAACCGGGGAACCCGGGGAAAACCCACGCGAACAAGGGGAGAACATGCAAACTCCACACAGAAACACCAACCGGCCCGATGGGTTGGACTGGCGGTGTTCTTGCTGTGAGGCAACAGTGCTAGCCACTGGGCCACCGTGTCGCCCGATCAGAAAAAGTGGGAGGATGTAGGGGTGGAAAGGGGGGGAGCTTCAAGACGAAGATAACTGGAGTGAAAAACTCAGGTTATTTATAATGCTTCCGTAATCATCTAATAGGGCTGATTACGGAGCTAACAAAGAGCCAGCCGTGTTGATTATAAGCACATGATCCTCTCGAAATTAGTTTATAAATAAACCACACTTAGGCCTGTGCAGAGATTTTCTAAGGGGCATGTGTATGATGAAATATTTGTGTCACAAACTGAACAGCGGTGGGAGGTGGGGGTGGGGGGGTTATCGCAAACTGAAGCACAGGGGGTGGGGGTTTGATGTTTGTTGCGAAGTGAAGAGCGGGGGGTAGGGCAATTTTTTTTTGGGGGGGGGGGGGGGGTGCATGTGCGGCCACTTCAGATCATTTTGAAAGGGCACTTTCTATCCAGGTTGAGCCCTATGTGTGCACGTGCCTGTTGCTCTTACAACTAATCAACAACAAAACTTCTGTCAGGTAATGTAGTCTTAAAAATTAGATTATCTATTTATTTCAGATATTTTGTTGAGAATTCATTTTAAGAAAACTACAATTTAGAGATTACATTAAGATACAGACATAGTAAGTAAGATTATATAATATAAGAAAAAGACAGCAAAATAAAAATACAATAAATAAATCAATAAAATTAAAGGTTGCATATTAGGACTGCTGGGCCTGGCTGCAATTGCTTAGGGCCTCAATATCTCTAAATCCACTCATGTGTGTATGTGTGTGTACAGTATGTGTGCATGCGTGTGTGTGTGTTTGCACTCACCCTGAAGCATCAACTCTTTGAGCACTTGCTGCAGTCTCTGAAGAACAGGAACAGAGACCTGATACTGAACCTGATCATGTCTGGAGCTACGGCACTGTCCGAAGATCTTGTCTATAACACACACAAACAAAAACACAAACCATACAGATTCAGAAGACGGACGATAAAACACATTTAAAAAAAAAAAATCCTGCTGTAAAAGAATACTTCCATAGCAATCAATTAAAAAGTCAACGCAAATCTGTTTACAATTCAGCAAACTTGCATTGGAAACGGTTACGAATATCAGTCTAACCAACGTCAAACTATGTTAAAAATATGAACCACGTGTGCAAAAATATGGTGTGAATAGGAAGAAGCACATCAACATGTCGCAGACAAAATAACCCATAAGTGAAAGATGAGCCAGTTTCTTGACTAACAAACACTCATTTTATCTTCAGCCCACCCAACGCACGCTGTTATAGACTCTCATCCCACACATCTCCCACTGACTCATCCCTGACTAAACCTCCAGTTGTGTGCTTTAAAAAAAAAAACACCTCCATCCCTTAACGCAGATGAGTGCTAAACGTGAACCCGGCCATTTTCTATATCTCCGAGCAGGTCTGTCCACCAACATGACTCACGGCTATTTATAGTGCAGATGGAGATATGAGAGGACTATGGGGGAGATGGATCAGTTGCCCTGGGCATTGGGAATACACACTACATTATTTCATATGAAATAGAAGTGACCCAGGAGAACTGACTAACTCACGCCACCGCTTCAGGAAGAGAATCACGTAGCAGTAACAAACGCATCACAAAATTAACTTTTGACTCGAACACATACTGTTGAAGTCAGAATTATTAGCCCCCCTTTGATTGTTTTTTTTTTTTTTCTTCTTAAAATATTTCCCAAATAATATTAACAGATTCAGGAAATTTTCACAGTATGTCTGATGATATTTTTTCTTATGGGGAAAGTCTTATTTGTTTTATTTCGACTGAAATTAAAGCAGTTCTTAATTTTTTAAACACCATTTTAAGGACTAAATTATTAGCCCCTTTAGGCAATTTGTTTTTCGATAATCTACAGAACAAACCATCGTTATACAATAAGTTACTTGATTACCCTAACCTGCTTAGTTAACCTAATTAACCTAGTTAAGCCTTTAAATGTCACCTTAAGCTGTATAGAAGTGTCTTGAAAAATATCTAGTCAAATATTATTTACTGTCATCATGGCAAAGATAAAATAAATCAGTTATTGGAAATGAGTAATTAAAACTTTTATGTTTAGAAATGTGTTGAATAAATCTTCTTTCCGTTGAACATAAATTGGGGGAAAAATAAACATAAAGGCTAATAATTCAGGGGGGCTAATAATTCTGACTTTAACTGTATGTTGATATAGATTGTAAAAAAATGCTGGTTTCAGCCCGGTTTTGGGTGACAACTAGTATCAAAGAATGACCACACTTAATCATTTATGAAATCAATCACAGGAGGAAAGAAAAAACAAATGTTTCGACCGTGAGGCTGCGTAAGTATAATGAACTCTTAGTACTTATACAATATGTCTAAACATAAACACATCATTTATGTAAGTATATTAGGGCTGCACAATATTTTGTTTCAGCATCGATATCACATGGTGCGCATCTGCAGTAGTCAAGTTGAAAATATATGCAATGTTAAGTCTGGATATAGTTGACCAGTATCTACAGAATTCATTTTAATCACTGTATTTATATGGACTTTATAAATTTTATGCTACAAAGAAACTTTTGTCCTTGTATTTTAGTTCAAACATCTACATTTCAAAGTGAAAACAAGATAATTTTACTTTCCCCACAAGTAGATAATTTTGCTAGTTTTAAGGAAAAACTCTTAATTTTGCCTTATTTCATCTGAATTAAAGAAAAACAAGATATTTGGACTTGAAATGAGACGAAGCAAGTAAGAAAAGCTTTGTTTGCATTGCGATTATTCCACATTTCTGTACCTGAATACTGTAAAACTGTCAAATAGAGCGATTCATCTTGTGAAATTGTATTTAAGTCACAATATTTATTGCAAAACAAGTATATTAGGTTAACTATGCAGGTTAGGGTAATTAAGCAAGTCATTGTGTAATGATGGTTTGTTTTGTAGTCTATTGAAAAAAAATATAGCTTAAAGGGGCTAATAATTCTGTCCTTAAAATGGTTCTTAAAAAATTAATAACTGCTTTTATTCTAGCCAAAAATAAAACAAATAAGACTTTCTCCAGAAAAAAAAAAAACATTATCAGACATACTGTGAAAATTTCCATGCTCTGTTAAACATCGTTTGGGAAATATTAAAATAGAAAAAAAAAATTAAAAGGGGGGCAAATACAGACTTCAACTGTATGTATATAATCTCAATGGGATGTTATGAATCAGAAACAGAAAAAGGTATAAATAATTAAATAAATGAATAAATAAATGAATAAACACTCCTTAACACTAGTAATAGAAAATAATGAACAATCCTATTTTCAAATTTGGAAAAAAACAATCGCTGAATTAATTTTTTCAAATTAATATATACAACCAAATTTAACCCAACATTTAGGTTGGTCCATATTTACCCAATTTAGGTTGAAATAGGGGCAACATAGGGTGACGCCGTGGCGCAGTAGGTAGTGCTGTCGCCTTACAGCAAGAAGGTCGCTGGTTCGAGCCTCGGCTGGGTCAGTTGGCATTTCTATGTGGAGTTTGCATGTTCTCCCTGCACTCGCGTCGGTTTCCTCCGGGTGCTCCGGTTTCCCCACATGTCCAAAGACATGCGGTACAGGTGAATTGGGTAGGCTAAGTTGTCCGTAGTGCATGTGTGTGAATGAGAGTTTATGGATGTTCTCCAGAGATGGGTTGCAGCTGGAAGGGCATCTGCTGCGTAAAACATATGCTATATAAGTTGGTGGTTTCTTCCGCTGTGGCGACCCCAGATTAATAAAGGGACTAAGCTGAAAAGAAAATAAATGAATAAATAGGGGCAACATGGTGGCACAGTGGCTAGCACTATCACCTCACAGCAAGAAGGTCGCTGGTTCGAAGCCCAGCTGGGTCAGTTGTCATTTCTGTGTGGAGTTTGCATGTTCATGAAACTCCACACAGCTAAGCATAAGCTAAATTTGTCATAGTGTGAGTGTGAATGCAAGAGTGTATGGGTGATTCCCAGTACTGGGTTGCAGCTGGAGAGGCATCCGCTGCATAAAACGCATGCGTAATATGCTGTATAAGTTGGAAGTTCATTCCGCTGTTGTGACCCCTGATTAAAAAAGAGACTAAGCCAAAAAAATATTTTTGGAGTCTACATAACAGGTCTTTTTTATTATTATTTCTCTGTCTATACATTGTGCATATACATACAAAAGTACATACACTAACTTATTTTTTTATTTATTATGAATTTTAATTAATTAATTCATTAATTAATGAAAATTATTTTTGGGATTTTTTGTATGTATTCATTAGACAAATGTAACAAAGATTATTGTTATTTGAAGAACTCACTATTTTTTTATCCTCAAAATATCACGTTTAATTGAAATGTGTTGGTTGTAAAAGCTTGAATCCACCATCAACTTAAGAATAAAAAAGGAAATTAAGACTTTTTAAATGCATTTTGTCTTTGTCAGAAAATCTAGTTAACATCTTGGATTTATGCTTTTATTTGTTTTATAGTTTAGCTCATATCTTGCAATTTTGAGAATACATAAGCGAGTTTATACTGTATAGTTTTTCATTTAAAAAAAAAACACAGAAAAAAGGAGAGTTATCAGAGAAAAATGTCAAAATTATTAGATAGAAAAGCATTTCTCAGGATTTAGTGGATTAATAAGTATGGACTTGAGTAACATTTGTAATAATTGATTTAAAATATAATTATCTGTTCTGATAACATTTACAAATTTACAATAAAAATATCCTTCTTTTTTAGAAAATGTAACAATTTATTTCAGTTGGTTGCTTTTTTAACAAAATAGCTTCATCTTTATGCTTTTAATGTCAAGTAACTTGGTCACACTTTACAATAAGGTTCATTAATTAATGTTAATTAATGCATTTACTAACATGAACAAACAATGAACAATACATTTACTACTGTATTTGTTCATGTTAGTTAACATTAGTTAATTAAAATACAGTAGTTCATTGTTAGTTCATGTTAACTCATGGTGCATTACCTAATGTTAACAAGCATGGACTTGAATGTTAATAATAATAGTAAATGTTCAATTATGATTAATAAATGCTGTACATGTGTTGTTCATGATTAGTTCATGTTAGTAAACGCATTAACTAATGAACCTTATTGTAAAGTGCATATAACGTCTCTCAGACAAAATAAAGAATGATGTAAATCTCTCTTTATACTTAAAATATATTATAAATACAGTGCTCTGCATATATGAGTACACCCCATTTTGGAATTTAATATTTCCATCCGTTTCTCAGTGAATATAGGCAATGTATTTTGGTGCATTTCAATTTGATAAACAGATATATTTATTAAAATAATATTTTAGTCACTAAGCATATTTAGAAATTAAATGATAATACAATTAAATTTAAGCAAAATATTGCAAAAAAAAAACTATTTTTTTCCTTTTTTTTTTTTTTTGCTTCTCTTAATTTTTCCTTTTTTAATATTTTCTATAACATATAAATTTGGCTGTACTAGTTTTTAGACCCTTATCGAAAGATATTTTGTTAGATAAGCTCCAGATCTAATGTATGTGCACAAATATAAAATTGTAAAGCTTCCTTTTAGAAATATGAATTTAAAAGAGAGATTTGCGAGGGCTGTACTTATATATGCTGAGCACTGTATACACATTTTGCTACAGAACACCATCAGAGATAAAGTACAGTTTTTCCCCCCCTACCTTTGTTTCATAAGCATACCTCTGCACATAATCAGCATTCAATCATATGCATTCAATATTTGTGTGTCTTAAAATGCAAGAGAAAAATAAATTATACAACAAGCTATTGATTTTCACTGAAAACGCACATAAACACCGGTTATTTATACACCTCAATGTATGCAACAGGAAACTCAAAAGCCTTGACAGAGACCCAGATAACCGTCACTGCGAGCACAATTCAAAGAGTATTTGTGCAGCTCTATTGAATTGGCAGGTATATGTATGTGTGTGAGTGTGTGTTTGGACGTGATCGTGTGCGTAAGCAGCGGCAGTGACTCATCAGTGATTGTGGGGGCGTCACCCGCTTCCATGGGCTTGATGATGTCACTGTTACCATAGGGACACGGAGCAAGGGAGGCAGGGGCTTGAGGGAGAGAGGGAAGAGCAGGTGACAGAGTAATAGTGGTTTGTGGATGTGGCGATACACACACACACAAACACTCACTGGTGAATCCCTGATAAGAGCACTAAGTAACAGATAGGACAGGAAAATTATTCCAGAGTAGAAATTTAAGGTAAATAAGGTGAAATACAAGAAGTGTTTACAATAAAATATATGAAAATTTATATTCATTATTTCTAACGTCACATACTTTGGGATTTACAAGTCTGAGACCTCTTATATTTTGAGCTTTAACATTGAAATATTGTTTTTTTAAATAATTATTATGATTTCTAATTTCTATTTCTGTGTGCTTAATCTAACATGCAATGTTTTGTGACTGATGGTTCCATGAAACTACTGAGAATATGCTGCTTTTATTAAAGCAATAGATGATTTATATGGGTATCTACATCATTTAAATAAGATGTTTTACTGTATAGAGCACTTTTATATTTAGAAAGCATTTTCATCACTATTAAAATATCTGTCGTGAAACTAAAATATCAAAATATGGAAAGATAAAGTAACAGAAACGTTTATGTAGAAAATAAAGTTAGGTGTTTATTCTGACCTGTGGTTAAAAAGAGATCATGCAAACTTTTTAGATTTGAAATGTTTTTTGTTTATTACAAATAAACTAGTATCACAAATAATTCATATTTTGGAGCTTCACTGTATCTGTTTTAATTTTTCATCTAAATATGACAAAATTTATATTTATATCCCTTTTTGGGATAAACTACTGCTACACTCCATGAGATTTTAGCAGATGTTGTCTGTAAATCATGGTAAATTTTATTCTAACATTTTTATTATTATTTAGAAAACACTTAAGAATGATAGCCCTTAGTTAATGTATTTATTTACTAACATTAACTAAGTATGAATAATCGAGTAAAGCATGTATTAATTCAATAATATTTACTAATAAATTATTAAAATCCAAAGTTGTGCTTCACTCAAAAAACTATTTTGCTGCTTGTTCAAACCACTCATTTAAATTTAGCAACTTTTTTGGGACATCTTCTTTATTTTATGTTTGATCTGCTTAAAATTGTAAAGACGATTAAGCTTGATCATTTTTTGTTGGGACAACATGCTGATAACATTAGTTAATGTATTGTGAGTTAACATGAATGTACTAACGTTGCCAAAGATTGACTATTTGTTGATTTTTGCATATACATATATGTATACACACACACACACACACACACACACACACACACACACACACATACTACCGGTCAAAAGTTTCTGGTCAGTAGGATTTTTAAATGTTTTAAAATAAGCTTATCCTGATCTCCAAGACTGCAATTATTTCATCAAAGACACAGTACAAATAGTAAAATTGTGAAATGTTATTGCACTATAAAATAACTCTTCTAATGTAGATTTTTATTTTCTTATTTATTCTAATGTAGATTATTATTATTATTATGAACAGAATGTTCAGCTTCATTCCTGCAGTCTTCAGAGTCACATGACCACATTATATATATATATATATATATATATATATATATATATATATATATATATATATATATATATATATATATATATATATATAGTAATACAAGCAATATTGACTGAATAAATAATTTCATTTGAAACAACATACAATAAATAATACATATTTAATAAATAAATATTACACTTTTTTACATTTAATAAACGCTGACTTGATGAACAAAAGAACTTTATTTAAAAAAAAACAAAAACAAAAAAATAAATAAATAAAACAAAAACAATCCCAAACCTTTGACTGATAGTGTGCTGGTAGTGTGTGTATGTATGTATGTATGTATGTATGTATGTATGTATGTATATATAAACAAGTGGCTAATAATTCTGAAATGTTAAAACCTTAAACCTTTTTTTTTCTTTTAATTAAAAACTGTTTTTATTCTAGCCAAAATAAAACAAATAAGACTTCCTATATTCCTATATTCCTAAAAAATATTATCAGACATACTGTAAAAATTTCATTTGAGAAATATTTTAAAAAGAACAAAAATTGAAAGGGGGGCTAATACTTTTGAATTTAATATATATATATTAACTAACATTAACTAATGGACCATTATTTTAAAGTGCTACCATTATTTATTAATAAACACAATTCTTTCTAATTTATGCTAAAATAAATTAATAAATAAATAAAGCCATATTGCGCCTGTATCATTTTGATGTTTGTCAAGTTATTGCACCATATACAGTAAAAAGACATTTTCAATTTATCTTTTCATTCAAATTGTTATCTGGAGTTGCATTTTTATACCCAACTATTTTTATACTTTATCTCTAAGAGCTAATTCCAATTGTTACAGAATATAATGCAAAATACAACATTTTCCAAGGTGCTTCTGCATTTCCATGTAGACATCTAATGACGCAAATACCATAAACATCCGCCTCAGACATGACCGACAAAATCTGTTGACTAATGTGAAATGAGCGAAGCGAAAGTTCCTGCCATGTGAATTATTTAGCTCTGTGTTTCGTGTCCCTTGTTGTGTCGTAGCGCTAGCAGGATGTAGCAGAGCTGTGGTGTCGAGCAAATGATCCGGAACTCACAGTTAGATCATCAAGAGCAAAGAAATTAAGATGGAAGCATGTGTCCTTTTTTCCTCAGCTTCCGAGGTTTGGTTTATCTATGAACCGTGTGATACTCACCATCAGAGCAGAACTGCTCTCTGGAGCACAGTCTCTTCTCAAACAAACAGCCTGTGAGAAAGAGAAACAGAAGAGAGCATGTAAGACAGCAGGAGAAAACAGGAAATATAACACTTCATTGGCACCTGTGGAAAAACAAAAATCAAGTTCTGTCTATTCTGCACATACTGTCTATGAATGAAACTTCCAAATAATCCCAAATAACATCATTAGACTCAGTAAGATTTTTCAATGTTTTAAAAAAGATGCTAATTCTGCTCACAAAGGCTGAATTTATTTGACCAAAAATACAAATGAACCTGTTCAGCTGCAATTTCACATTTAATTTATTCCTGTGATTATAGGAGAATTATAGAGGAACTTTTATTATGTAATCACTATATAATCACTGTATAATCTGCCACTATTAAAATACACTGTTAAAACATATAGAAATACATTCAAGTGATGCAGAGCAAAACACACAGAAGTAAACAGCGGTCAAGTAAGACCATTCAGACAGCATATGCAACACGTATTGATGTATTGACCATGACAAAAACAACTTAAAAACAACTTTGCTCAACCTACACAGCAATAGCATGTATAGAATCATTTAAAAAGTGTTGAAATATGACCTTTAAGATGTGCAAAAACAGAAAATCATACAGCCATCAATATAAAGGCTAGAATCCTATTTGAGCCTGGAAATAATGTGATGCTCATGCTACACCACTGTTTCATGATGACTATGGGAAAAGCCTGTATATAAACTGTGGGTTTTGGAACATTTGTAGGAGAGAGATTGATCGACCAACTCTGCTGTAACAATAAACTGCTTCAACTTGACAACTTCGAAGACCTCAGCCTCTTTTTTGAAACTTAGAAGATGTCTAATGATCCAAAGCTGAAAGTTTAAAATGGTAGCTTTTATTTGCAATCTTACTTTTTTACATTCTAAATGTAGTCGCTTTCACTCTTAAACAATTTATTGCAGTAAATATTTCAATAATATTTGGTAACACTTTATTATGATGGTCTATTTGAGTATGAGTAGACTGTCTGCTTAATATGTGTTGATGCTGCTCCTTTAACAGACATCTAACTGACTATAGAAAACTTTGTAAGTATATGTAAATTTACACTAACCCTCACCCTCACCCCAACCCTAACAGTCTACTTATAATCTAATGAGAATTAGTTGGCATGTAGATACAATATAACCTGAATTCAACAAAAGGACCATCAAAATAAAGTATGAAAATAATTGGGTACATTTGAATGGTATTTGAATGGTAACAACAACAATAATAATAATAATAATAATAATAATAATAATAATAATAATAATAATAATAATTAGGTTTATTCTTGAGCAGATCACTGCTTTTGGCTAGTATCGATACTGGCTTTGCTTTTGGACTTTCTTTTCTCACTAGCAGGAAATAATTAATGGCAATACTAAGACTTGAACAGTTTTGTTTTAACCAGACAATAAGATGAGATTTCCATAATTTCGTTTTTGTTGTTATTGTTTTTTGTAACTTGTTGAATTTTGGACTTAAGGACTGCTGACGTACAGTACTTGGTCAAACCATTATATGCTTTAAATATTTTTTTTCTCTTTTTACTAAATTTACAAACTATTAATGTTGTGGAATTTGTTCCCAATGGTATCAAAAAGGGTCTCGAATGTCGATATTTTTCAAGGTATTATATCAAAGTGGGAAATTATAGTATCGTGACAACATGACAGGAATATTTGATGGAATATATGACACTGAAGAAAGACTGATCATGCTTAAACTTCAGCCTTAAACCACAAGAATTAATTATAATATTACAAATTTACTATACACTATAAAAACTACAGAGTTCCACACATTTTCCAACACAAATCTATTAAGTTAAAGTAAATAATTTAAGTAGATAGAACAAAAAGCAATTAAGTTTACCTAAAAGTCTCCAGAATTGTGTTGTTTCAACTCATTGTAAATAAGTTTGAAAAAGCAACAAAAATCGATTTTGAGTGTATTTTTTAAGTAAATGCAGCCTCTGTGCGCAGAAAAAGCTTGTTATAAAACATTAAAGCATCTTACTGATTCTAAAAAACTGGCTGCTAATGTATACATAAAATTAGCCAACGCAATCTCACGGCAATTCGTAACTTTTTGATTCAGTGGCTAATTCGTATGAATTCGTACGATGTAATTCGTACAATTTAGTACGATTTGCTCATCACCCAATAACGGTTGGCGTTAGGGGAGGGGTTGGGTGCCACGCCTCCTTTTTAAAATCTTACATTTTTATACGACTGAACTTTAGCCACTAAACTGACAAAACGTAAAATACTTACGATTCCTCATGAGATCAGGCTGAATTAACTGAATTGTCAAAATGAAACTCCATTGTTTTATGTTTAGTCCACTTAAGGTAAATTTGTAAAAACAATTAAGTTAACTTAATCAGTTTGTGTTGGGACAACATAAAGGAATTGTGTGGAATCCAAATGTTTTTACACTGTTTTTCATGCACTGTAAAAAAGCTGGGTTCCACACAATTGATTTGTGTTGGGACAACATGAAATAAATAGGTTTACTTTAAAAATTTTTTTTTACAAATTTAGTGGATTGAACATAAAACAATTAAGTTTCCTCCTTCAAAAAATGTAAAAATTGTGTTGTTTCAACTCATTTCAAATCAGAACTTTGAACAAACAGCAAACGTAATTTTTTAAGTGTGTTAATTTATCTATTACACTGTAAAAAAGTGATTAGTTACTTAGAGCGAGTAAACCAATTGCCTTAAAAGCAACAAGTTGACTCTACAAAAATAATGTAAGTAAACCAATTGTATTATGGAACTGTTAGGTTGACTTAATTTTTATAAATATTCACCTTTTTTTAAAGGGCACCTATAATGAAAAATCTACTTTTCAAGCTGTTTAGACAGACATGTGTGTAGGTATAGTGTATAGACCGTCATATTGGGGTGATATAAACACACACAGTCCTTTTTTTTCAATTTAACAACATAAAAACGGTGGACCAATTGGAGCGGTTTTCAGAGCAACTGCAACTTTACGTAGGAGTGCAGTCCCCCCGCCCACCAATATTGATTGACAGCCTCGTGTTACAATCATATCTTCAGTTTCTTGTTGCACGTCCGCCATTTTCAGCTTGAGTCAAAGCGATATCACTAAAGGAACACCCTTACTCTATTTTTTGATGAAAAGCTCATTGGGCACAACACAAGATCAATATTCTCCACATTATCGCTGTAATCGGAATTATTGCTTGTACATTTTGCGTGGCACGGTGCCGTGCATTTCGGAGTTCTGGGCGTGGGTTTCTGTCGGGGTGCACGTGGCAGAGCTTCGGGACAGCGGTTGTGTTTGCCCTGGTGGAGGCTTGTGTTTAGAGTTCTGGAATGCGTGGCGCGACAATTCGGGACACTTCATGTTTCTGCCGCGTCACTGAGTGTCTGGTGTGCCTCAGTCAAAGTTAATTCAGTATATGTAGTTATTAATCTCGGTGTACAAGCTCGGCACTTGTACACCGAGACTATACAAAGACAAAAATTATTTTGTACTCTCTGCTAGGTCTGTGTCCCGAGTTGTACATGTGCAGCTGAATGGTCATCCTAGCTTAGCTTAGCTTCTCTCTCTCTCTGTCTGTCAGCCTGTCTGTTGCAAACACAGAGCATGGGAGCTCTTGGCTCCGCCCCCTTGTTACATTGGGCGGGAAGCCGAAACTGTGAAGCAACACGCCCCTAAAACAGCAAACTGTGTAAACGCCCCCAACATGACACTTTTTAACAAATTTTAATACAAACAACAGGGGCCTCATGTACGAAGACTTGCGTGGAAATCTTACTAAAACATTGCGTACGCACAAAGCTGTAAATGTGCTTACGCAGAAAAAAATTCAGATGTATGAAACACTGCGTACGTCGAATCTCACGCATATTCTTTTGTACATCTGAATGAACGTGAAACTGAGCGCAACATGCACGAGCACAAAACCCCTCCCTGCTTCCTCCCCGTATGAATATGCTAATGACTATGCTAATAGAAACCCCAACGAAAAAGCAATGGCAAAAGCAAGCAAAAAGAGAAACTTTGAACAGAATGTGAATTGGAGGTGCTGCTTTCGGAGGTAGACCGGAGAAAAGCGGTGTTATTTGCAAGTTTGTTTTCCGGAATTAACAACAAAAGAAAAAAAATAGAGTGGGAGAGTTTAGCTGATGCGGTTAACACAGTTGGGTCTGAACATCGCACTGAGTAAATTAAAAAAGAAATAGTGTGATTTATATCTGTAAAATGTTGCATAACGCTTAACAGTCTCAGTGGTGCTACTCGTAAGACGCATGTGATCATGTATTGATACGATCGAGCATGAACTCGGCTCGAATCCAGCGTCTGATGAACTGTTTCTTGTTTTTTCCCCCGCTACATATCAGATTTTGCCAACTATTTATCACGAGAAAAACAAGTAGGAATCATCAATAAGTTCATATCAATAAGCATCATATTTTATTTGCACATTTATTGAATGGAAATGTTTCTGATTCACGCATGCAAATTCATCTTCAGATAGTGTCTTTATAGCAATGTGCGTGCGGTAGATCGCTCAGATTACATTGGGAAAACAGGCGACTGCTGCAAATTGTGCTTTAATGTTTAGCTGGTCAACTGTATGGTATGGAAACCTTATATACCTGCTGAACCCGTCTCATACAGCTGCCATTGCAAGGCTCAGACACTTTGTAGAGAGGAATTTAACACAACTGCCTCTAGGGGTCGCCAATGGAAATAAAACAGACACGCACAAAAAATGTGCGTACGCCTGCCAGAAAGCTGCCGTGAAGCTGCACACATTCCCCATTCAGTTCATCGTTAGTAAATCCAAACGTGAGTGATTCTGAGCGTGAAACCTGGCGTACGCAAAGTTTTTGTGCGTACGCAGTGTTGATACATGAGGCCCCTGAACTGTGTGTTGAACTGAACCTAAACTGGCACACTCAGAACAACCATAATATTAACATTAAATCATAAAAAGGGGTACACTGTGTGCCCTTTAAATAAAAGTAAACTAATCCGTTTTTTCAATACACCTTGAGTATATTTGGGTTTACTTAAATTACTTTTATAAAGTCAACTTGTTGCTTTTAAGACAATTGGTTTATACTCGCTTTGAGTAACTAATCACTTTTTACAGTGTATGATCATCAAGAGTCAATTACTGTATGTAGCTTGAACATATAAAAGTTATGTCCATAAAACAAATATAAACCATGCTTAATAAACATAGCTACTGTAATGTGAGAAACCGAAGTGACCTTTCCTTCTCCAGCACATTCATCTCAGCATTTGAACAACTCTGTCTCTCCTACTTTTTTGACTCCCGTACAAGAGTTACAGCTTGAAAACACAATCCGAGAGCATATGAACAATATTGAATCAGGGTGAATCAATGACGTGAATCATTCATCCGTGATGGCCTATGATTGCAGAAGCTTGTTTCCTCTAAGATGCGGAACTGCTGTGTGGGCTGATAGAAAGAGCAGGAGAGCTCTGGGCATGTGCCGAACACAGCTGATCAAATAAAGCAGCAACATAACCGCCAGTGAGCGTGCGCGTGTGTGTGTGTGTGCGTGTGCGTGTGTGTGTGTGTGTGTGTGTGTGTGTGTGTGTGGGAATCATCAGGCTGGCCAACAGCACTGCTGTCAGGGGAACCGAGCAGGACAAACAAAGATAAAGCGTCAAGCTGATAAAGCTGGAGAGAATGAAGTAAAGTGGCCTAAAAACAGATGTAGAATTTGAAAAGAATTTGTCCATTTTTTAGGTTGTAATCATTCTAAGTGGGATTGTTTGTGGGAATGTGACAAAAAAAATTGTTGCAAAACAAGAATGAAGTTTACTGGACATCAAGGAAACAACATACTCAAGTTAATCAAAATACAATTGAAGTCAAAATTATTAGCCCCCCTGAAATATTAGATGGCTTGTTTATTTTTTTTTCCTCAATTTCTGTTTAACAGAGAGCAGATTTATTCAACTCATTTCTAATCATAATAGTTTTAATAACTCATTTCTAATAACTGATTTATTTTATCTTTGCCATTATGACAGTAAATAATATTTGACTAGATATTTTTCAAGACACTTCTATACAGCTTAAAGTGACATTTAAAGGCTTAACTAGGTTAATTAGGTTAACTAGGCAGATTAGGGTAATTAGGCAAGTTATTGTATAACAATGGTTTGTTCTGTAGATTATCGAGAAAAAAAATTTGCTGAAAGGGGCTAATCATTTTGTCCCTAAAATGGTGTTTAAAAAATTTCAAACTGCTTTTACCCTAGCCAAAATAAAACAAATAAGACTTTCTCCAGAAGAAAAAAATATTATCAGACATATTGTAAAAATTTCCTTGCTCTGTTAAACATCATTTGGGAAATATTTAAGAAAAAAGAAAAAAAATGAAAGGGGGCTGATAATTCTGACTTAAACTGTACATGTGTACAGTTTCCTTTACTATGTTTAATGTATTTTCCATTTACACACTAAACTTGCTAAATTTAACCATTTGTTTTACTAAAAAAAAATAGATACTAAAAAAACTTTAACCATAGCTTAGCCATGGTATTCAAAGTAAAAGTGTGTGGTTTTAGAAAATAAAGTAACAAGTAAAATACAAGAATGGGCTATTACACTTTTACTAAATATAAATCATGGTTAAAAGGGATAGTTCATCCAAAACTGAAACTGGTGCCGTAATTTGCTCACATTCACCTGTCCCAAACATGTTTGACTTTCTTTTTTCTGTTAAACACAAAAGACGACACTTTAAAGAAAGCTGAAAACCTGGCTGTAACCATTGACTTTTACAGTAGTAAAAACAAACACTATGGAAGTTTTGCCTTCTGGGGGAACTACCCCTTTAAGTGGAAGAAAATGGGCTCAGATGTTAAATGTCCACCACATCTCAATATACAGCTTTTAATTAAAAATAAAATACATAATGGCAGTCAAACTTGTCTAAGATAATTTTTGTATCAAGTTTAACCAATCTTTCCACAATATATATATATAACAATTATACATTTGTCAATGAAATGCATTAGTTGTGTGCTGAATTGTACACCTGTCACATCATTTAATATTAATTTGGTTAAGAGCTTATTAGATAATATATAAACTTAATTTGTATATTAAATAGAGCATTTTTTTATATATGTGCGGTGATTAGATGACAGTGGTGGAAATGACATTTCAATAGTTTATTGTGAAAAAAGATGAAAAATAGCTTCACCGATTAGCTTTGAATTGATACTAGTCTTTCATGTATTCAAAGCATTCTTATTTACCTTCATTTTGTTTGGTTTTTAAAAACACCTTTGAAGGTACAGCATGTTTGGAAATGATGTAGAAAAAATGTATTTACTTATCAAGCAATATTTATCTGGATTTGTTGTTGATAAATTTGTTGATAAAAATTTTAATTCCCTCCATCTTGAACACTGTTCATTTTCATAGAAACCACCAAAATAATCTTTCACACAAACTTTTTAAAGCGACATTACAGTGTTGTTGTGGGAATGACACTGATACTGTGAGACAGCTATATTTTTTTTTATAAAATAATATTGATAATAGTCTCACAATAATAAATATAAAATATTTAAATGATTTCACTAGTGCTTAATTAAGATACATTAATAGACATCAGATAAATAATATTTTAAAATGTTATTTTCATTGTTGAAGTTTAAAACTCTGGCTGTGCGACAAGGTGAAAACAGTGATTTTGACACCTAAAAGGTGGTTGAATAATATGAAAAATATATAATAGAAAGGTAGTATTTTTTTAAAGTAGGGTTTATTGTTAGCTTGACAAAGAAAGGGATATTTCACATAAAATTAAACAATGTCATCATTTGTTTGGGTTTCTTTCCTCTCTTGAACACAAAAGATGATATTTTGAAAAAATCTAGAAACCTGTAACCATTGACTTCCACAGTATTTGTTGTTCCTTCAATGGATGAAAAAAAAAGTTAGGATGGAACCATGGAGGATGGAGGATGGTGAATAAATATTGTTTAATTATTTAATCTTTGTGTGAACTGTCCCTTTAACTTTGAGTGCCACCCTCATTTTCAAACATTTAGTGTTGCAGAATTTGCTCCACATGGTATCAAAAAAAGGAATTGAATATCGATATGTTTAAAGGTATCGTATCAAAGTTGGAAATGTTACCACACTACTAGAATATTTGAACTATTGTATATACTAATCAAGCTTAAACTTCAGCTTTAAACCATTCATTCATTCAATCATTCTTTTTCTTTTCAGCTTAGTCCCTTTATTAATCCAGGTTCGCCACAACGGAATGAACCGCCAAATTATCCAACACATGTTTTAGGGAGCGGATGCCCTTCCAGCTGCAACCCATCTCTGGAACACATCCATAGACTCTCATCCACTCTTACACTAAAGACAATTTAACCTACCCAATTCACCTGTAGCGCATGTCTTTAGTGTGAAGGAAACCGGAGCACCTGGAGGAAACTCACACGAACGCAGGGAGAACATGCAAACTCTACACAGAAATGCCAACAGAGCCAGCCGAGGCTCGAACCAGCGACCCTCTTGCTGTGAGGCGACAGCACTACCTACTGCGCCACTGCGTCGCCACTTTAAACCACAATAAGGAAATATAATATTGCAATTTTACAGTGCATTGTAAATAATGCAGAGTTCCACACAATTTATTTATGTTGTCCCAACACAAATCCATTAAGTTAAAGTAAATAATTTAGTAGATAGAACATAAAGCAATTACGTTTACCCAAAAATTAAATGTGTAGTCACATTTATCACTTTCAGTTAAATTATATTAAATAAATAGCAAAACTCACTGGACATTTCACATTAAAATCACATGAAACCTGCAAGAAGGAATGTAGCCTAATTTTAAAATATAAAAAATAAATAAAAATGCCGCCACAGGCATGTACCATCTATTTTTCATTAGTCTGGGTGCATACATGCAGCAGGATGTGATGTCATCCTCTCATTTCCACTAATGACTAAAATCATCACGCCGAGTGTTTTGTTCACACTGGATTAATGATTAAAAGTGCTCTGAATGTAAAACATAATTAACAACCCCAACCACTGATGGAGATTACAGGCTTCAACACATACAATGCAATTATGCTCAAACAGGACTCATGGCTTCATAAGCAACATTCATTCATTCATTTCCCTTCGACTTAGTCCCTTTATTTATCAGGGGTCGCTACAGTGGAATGAATTGACAACTTATCCAGCATATGTTTTACACAGTGGATGCCCTTCCAGCTGCAACCCAGTACTGAGAACCACCCATACACTCTCGTTCATACTCTATGTGCACTATGTATAATTTAGTTTATTCAATTCACCTATAGCGTATGTCTTTAGACTGTGGGGGAAACGAGAGCGCATGGAGAAAACCCAACATGGGGAGAACATGCAAACCCCACACAGAAGTGCTAGACTGGAATCAGCGACCTTCTTGATGTGAGTGCTAACCACTAAGCCACCATTGCCCTTCATAAGCAATATGTTTGCACAAAATTCTGAGGGTCTGCACAGATTACAATAAAATAGTCAAATGTAAGGTTAATCATATAGGCTACACCCAATTTTAAAAGGAATAACCGCTGTATTGTTTGCTTTTCAGTGTACTACAACCTCTAGGTTTAGAGTTATTATGAGTCATATGTCAGCCGCAATTTTTTAGATATTTTATTATATATAATCGAACACCATTTCATCTGCTTTGCAAACCTTTGCAGGTCTCAAACAAAACAAAGTAAGATAATAATTAATAATAATTTTGATATGATTGGATTTAAAGGGGAAAAACTGAAAGGTGGGGGATGAGAGATTGTCATTGTCGTTTTAAACGAATGACAAACTCCTACGTGCAAAGCCTGCAGAACTTGTGAATTTGTAAAATAAATGTCTGTACTCAAGCAAAATATGAATAAATACATAACAAAATTACCAGAAAATTAAATACCCATAAACATATCTATATGTTTTATTTTTCAGGGAGTAAAATTTAAAAGCAAACAGAACAAACTGAGCAGTTTTTGATGGCAGATTTTAAGGGCAGCTAATAATTAACCGCTGAGCTCCACCATTCATAAATGTCCATTGTAAACAACGTGAACAACGCACGAATAAATAAGATAGCTAAAAACCGTAAACAAGCAAACAAATCTCCCACAAACCGTGCAAATGTACCACAGAGACTGTTATTTGAGAACTAAAGATGATATAGGCGATATATTTAAGACTAATTAGACGACAACATATTCCAGAAAACATATTTGCAAATGGGTCACTCCTTCAGTGTCGCCAAGGATACAGAGAAGAGTCGTTTTGATTGGTCGGACCAGAGACGGGAGAGAGTAGAGTATTTTTATTAAATAAATAATGCCTGGATGATATGTATTGTGTGATTCATACACAGGTTACCGAGCAGATAAAGTGTCTAGATGCTTCCAAAATAAACTAAATGAGCATTGCCCCTCTCCATGGTGCTGAAACGCTGCTCTTCACTCAACGACTCCTCGTCTACATACTGTCCATTTCCACCAGTTGCGTGACACAGATGAAAACAGCTCAGCTTGAACATTAAACACTCTTTTTGATGCATGTTTTGGGTGTTCAGAATATTAGCTGAAGTCAATGAGTGTCAAACACAATATGCTAATATTGTCAAAATTGATTTAAAAAAATACAGATTAGCCTACATTACAAGTAAATGAGATTTTCACCACACAAAGCTAAACATTTGCTTTGACGAGAGGCGTTTGTAATATTATAGCTAGTAAATGTGCTCCTATCGTTGTCATAGGCCTTAAAAACACACCGTGTCCGTGCACAATGCAACAGATTCCATTGATAATAAGACTTTTTCCTTCTCTCCACATTAACACCTACCGTATTTGCCTGTCATCCCAAGCTGACAGAAGACAGAGATCAAAAACAGGGCTCTCCATACTCGTGGATGCATCATATTAACTCTATCCACGGGAGTGAAGTCGGCGCGCGTTGTTTTATCGCCCTCCGTCAACAACTTAAATCCACATTTTGTCTGTCGGTGCCGCAGGCTTGTGCTAAAAGCTCGTGTAGCACAAGTGACGGACACGTCAGGTAAGACAAATTAACTGTAGGCTTTCGTTTTAGGCAGTAATAAACACACACACACACTGGGAGACGTGTACGAATGGACAGAATTTCCGGTGCGGATCTGGAGTGGGAATCACGATCTTCCCCTTATCTGTGTGACGGGGACCCGCAATTACGTCATAGGGGGACCAGGCAGGGGATTTGTGAAGAGCTTTTCTTGCATGCATACGGAATTAAAGGAAGTTTAGAGACTATATACATAAAACTGCTGCTTTCTTTGCCTGTGAGATGAAAGAATGTGTGTGTGTCTGTTATTTTCGGTCACTGCAGATGTTGATAAAATCCTTCTGTTGGCAATAATTTCCTCCTTCCACGAAGAGACTGTGGAGAAAATGACATCACATATCACTGAGGAAAGGATGGGTAACACATTTTCTTTAAAGACCAATCCATCTCAAATAAATGTCCATTTATTTGAACCATATAACGTGCTGTAAAGCCTTTATGAACAAATAGTCATTTATTTTGAAGGATGTAAGGTAGCCTGCTTGAATTAGTCAGTTGTAGTTATTCTACACTGTTAATTATTATTGTAAATTACACAGTATTTAACTGTAATATGAACAGTTTTTACTGTAGTTATGCAGTACTGTATATTTAAAGTTGCATTGTGAAAACGACTGCTTCACATAAAGATATACAATACTGTAACTACATTCACAGCAAGGTAAATGGTGCTGAAAATGTAAATACAGCATTTTTACTGTAACGGATTTACAGTAAGTTACTGGCGAAGTGAACGTTAATATGAACTGTATTTAACTGCAGGACAGATATGCAGTACTGGATTTTAAAATTGCATTGTGTAAATTACTGTATATTTTACAGTAAATATATACAATATTGTAAATATACAGCAAGGTAAATGTTGCTGTAAATGTAAATACCGTATTTTTGCTGATTTACAGTAACTTACCGGCAAACTGCTGCCAGTACGTTACCGCACTGTAAAAAAATGATATGATCAATTAGTCCTGACAGCATGTGTTTTCAGGTCATTGTAACATATTTAACTAAGTTAATCATGTTCTAACTTAATTGTATGAGTCACGCAAGCTGTTTTAAGTCAGTATAACTTAATATAAGTTCAATGGACATATCAGGTTAATTTGATTCAGCTTAAAAATTTAAGGCAACAAGGATTTTTTTACAGTGTGTAGATTTTGCAGGAAATTGGTAACAGTGTATAGTTGTCGAGGTAATAAGAGTTTGATTTAGAGTAATATAGAGTAATTGTGAGTCACTTCAGCCGCAGTTTTCAGTTTTATAAATACTCTTTCCCCTGATTTGCAAGTCTTTTCAGGTCTCAAACAAAATGGTTTTAAAAAATAACAGATAGTTGGGGATAAGAGAAATAAAATTGTAAAAAAGTAAGATTTTTAACGGCGACGCAGTAGCGCAGCAGGCAGTGCTGTCGCCTCACAGCAAGAAGGTCTTGGTCGCTGGTTTGAGCCTCGGCTGGGTCAGTTGCCGTTTCTATTTGGTGTTTGCATGTTCTCCCTGTGTTCGTGTGGGTTTCCTCCACAGTCTAAAGACATGCGGCAGCGGTACAGGTGAATTGGGTAGGTTAAATTGTCCGTAGTGTATGAGTGTGTGTGTGAATGAGTGTGGATGTTTCTCAGAGATAGATTGCGGCTGGAAGGGCTGCGTGCAAACGTGTAAAAATGAATATAAGATTTTTTAACGAATGTTAAAACTCCTGCATAGACTGTATAACTTATTTTTTTCTCGAATGGTAATAATGTTGTGCAGTGGAAATGAAATACTGCTTCATATGGCGTTTCTGTCTTTGTTGTTGTTGTTGTTGTTGTTGTTGTTGTTGTTTTAAAACGTGATATAAACGTCTTTTAGACAGTTGACAAATATGAGAATTTCCTTTGTGTTCTTCATGAATTGTCTTCGTGTCACTCCATCTAGGGCAGAGGAAACCACTGTGATGGAAAAAACAAAACAATGTCAGAGACAGTCATCATTTATACGTCACCATAATCTGCCTCCTCTTGAGACAGTAACACAAACACGTCATATTTGTAAGGAGTTTCTTATGATTGTTAAACTGAGCTGTGGTGCCACCTGCCGTACTGACATTGACAGTGCAGTACTACACCCTGCAGCATTTAGGCTAGACAGCGTAAGATTTAATTTATGAACATGGCTTTGCAACTAGACTGCATTACAAAATAATGACCAAACTAATACGATTTTTTGCATAATTTCAAAATACTTACCATTATGAAAATAAGATTAAGTTGAAGTGCTAATATAAAATAAGAAAATCCTTTGTGTTGTAAAATGTTTTGGCATACAGTACAGTAGATTTGTTTGACAACTTTGTATTTGCTAATTGCAAGTGTGTGTAGGCCACAAGTAGTGCAATAAGTAAAAAAATGAGTATACAAAACTAAGTATACATTTATACACACAAAAAAATACTTACCTCATATATATATATATATATATATATATATATATATATATATATATATATATATATATATATATATATATATATATATATATATATATATATATTTAGAATGAGCTGAAATTATTTTTTAATAACTTCAGTCCACTTAATTGATTTGTCTTGGGACAACATGGATGAATTGTGTGGAGTTTCTGTTGAGCACTTATTTTGAAAAATGTTAGAAGCCTCTGACCATTGAAAACAAACATAATGCAAGTTGATGGTTTCAGGTTTTCATCATGTTTTTTTTTTTTTTTCTAAATATTTTCTTTTGTTGTCAAAGAAGAAAGAAATTCAAACAGGGTTGTGACAAGTGTGCAAATGAGCAAATGATGACAGAATTTTCAGTAATGGCTAAACTTTCCCTTTAAATAAGAACATGCTATACTTAAAGTCCAAAAATAGTAAACTATAAGTAGAAAACTGAATATATTCATGTGTAAAAAAACTACACAATTAGTAAAAACTAAATAATCAGTATAAGTCAAAGTTTACAACTGTTATGAATAAAATATACTACTGATTGGTTTTATTTAATAAACAATTTTAAGTGGTTAATTTATTCTGAATTGAAATAGCCCACTTACTATTAAAAATAATAGCTCATTATTGGCACTAAATTACCTCCATGAAGAATCTTTAGCATCCTTGAAACATTTTAATCTCACAAAGGGTTATATAAACAGTCTTGACAGGAATGGTTCTTTAAGAACTGTTCATTAAAATATTCTTTGCGGAAACTAAACCGTTCGTACATCTTCACCCAGATAATAGTTTTAGAACATTTATTTTTTAGTGCACAGATTTTCAACATGTACATTTAAGACGCTGAAAAAATATTCAAGGATGATTCATTGAATTTACAAAAGTTTTTAAATGGTTGTAAAATTTTGTTTAGGCTGAATTTAAAATAAGAATAAGAAATTACGTTGAACATTACTAAATTTAATTTGTTTAATTTCAGCCCAAAGTTTACAACAATTTAGCAGAAATATATATTTTTTTCAGTAGTACACATTCTGCATAAATTATACCTTCAGCATAACCATAATTTTATTTAGCTATACTTAATAAAATTACCTTGAAATATAATTATTTTTTGTAAGGATCATTCCACAACACTGTTTAAATGTATTTTTCTCAAACTCTCCAAAGTATTTATTCATTTTTTTTTCTTCTAGTAAATGATTTGTTTGAAATTTGATTTTGTTCTAGCTGTGAATTGAATGTCTAGCAAAGACAACACCAACTCCTGCAATATTAATATAAAAATCATTTCATTTACTAGAAAAAAAAAGAGAAAATAAATATTTTGGATATTTTGAGGAAAATACATTTTTTTTAAAAGTGTTGAATGACCCTTACAAAAATAATTCTATTTCAAGGTAATTTTATTAAGTATACTAGCATAATTTATGCAGAAAGTTTTCTACATAAACTCAAGTGTCCCTGTGTAAAATGTGCCTAAATTTAGCTACATTTTTACTTGCGTACTTTACATCTTTCAGACTGTCTGTCTTTACTGCCTTTACATGACATTTCCCCTTGTTGGAATCTGTGTATGTCTGTTTGGTGGGTTGCTATGGTGTCCAGAGGTTGTTTTTGAAAGACGACCTACTGGGCAACTCCCACCGCTGCCCACAACCCCCTGCCCATCTGTGGTTTCACATGTCCTGCCATTTAGACACCACATTCCCCCACCGTCTACACTAACAGTCTCCTGTCTTGGCAAGGGATCTGTACAGGCCGTACTGATGCCAGATCAGTTCAGTTGTGTTCAGTTCAGTCCGGTTCAAATGTGGTTAGAATATAATTTATTTCATACACTAGCATATATTCTTTTCACACTATGAGTAGTGTGTTCGTGGCACTTTCATCCGAAATACAACAGACAAAATAGAAGCAGTAAATTAATTTTATACAAAAAAAATAAAATAATAATAATAATACTAAAAACTTGAACTCATTCACAATTATTCTAATAGTAATTTAAATTATATACAGTAGCTATGGACAAACATAATAGAAGACATCAATATTTTTCTTTTCTTTCTTTCTTTTTTTATCTTTCGTTTTCTTTCCTAACAAATGAAAACATTTTTATTCCGACAAATTGTCCATTTTTTTTTATTAAACACAAACGTCATCAGATGTTTGTACAACAAAACAAATATCATATTATAAGCAATGGCAGCAAGATAACTTGGTTACTTAACTGATGAATTGAATGTATGATGTTATGTCATGCATTTCCCTTGAATAAACTGATTTGACGGCTATTAGTGCAGCACTGCTGGATTTCTGTTGTTGTTACCTGGCAACATAAACTCCGTGTGATGTTGACCTTGTCAGATTTCATTTTTAAACAGTCGTCTTCCACCTGACGCATCGGGTTAGTTTTCTGAGCCTGCAGTGCAAAAATAGATTATATTATCAGATTCTTGATGAAGCATTGTGGGAGCATCTAAACAGCCAGGTTAAATTTAGATTTTTTGAAGTGGTTCTTCAATGACATTGTTGCTGTTTTTGATCCAACAAATGAACACTCAAGATGAAAAAAGTCTAAATTGTACATGGAAACAAGAAAGAAAATATTTCCAAAGAAGTGGTCTAAAATGCAGTTACACTGAGCTTGTGTCGATATAATAACCAACACTAGAAGGCGTATTTTTCCCCAATGGTAAATGCATTGTAGTCAGGATAATGTAAACATGAGGGGGCTGTGATTGCAAGAATGTTATCGTATGGTTAAACTGTTTAAATTTGACGTCATATGCTTGTGTGTGTGTTATATCAAAGGTATTCTACTGTATTTGATTATACATTCAATCTACATGTGTGCGCACTGTAATGGTCTACAAGACAGAACAAAGGCCAAAGGTCATTGTAATACAAGTCAACCAGTAAGTTTGTAATGGACAAAATCCTGTGGTGTCCTGTCGTTTTTTTTTTTTTTTTTTTTAAATATACCAATTTAGTTTCCTGCCCTGCTGAAAAAAAACTGCTTAAACCAGCCTAAGATGGCAGGTTTTAGCTGGTCTACCAGTCTGTTCTTTTCCAAGCTGGTTTCCAGCCATTTCCAGTCTGGTCTTACAGTAGCTGGTCAGGCTTGAAAATGATCAGCCAAAATGAACTTGACCAGGCTGGTTTAAGCTGGATATCGGTGGTTTTGGCTTGACTCTCAGCCTGGCTATGGTCAAGCTGGTTTTAGCTGGTCATTTCCCAGCCTGACCAGCTAAGACCAGGATGGAAATGACTGGAAACCAGCCTGGAAATATCCAAAACTCCTTTAAAACCAGGCTTTTCAACTAGCTAAAACCAAACAACCTGTTTAAGCTGTTTTTTTTTCAGCAGTGTGGTGACAGTTTGTACTTTAATACACTGAAATTGTAAAAGCAGTTTAGAGTTTTCAAAAGTCTCAAATAGAAAGAAATGCAATTTTCTTGAAACAACACAATGAAACACTTGCATATACATACGCTGTAAAAAAATGCATGGTTCCACCCAATTCATTCATGTAGTCCCAACAAGTATCCATTAAGTTAATGTAATTAATGTAAGTACACTGAAAATAATATTCAAAGATGATTCCTTGGATTTACTCAAAAATTTTTACGTTAAGTGGTTGTAAACAATTTTTTCGGGCTGAATTTAAACAAACAAATTAAGTTGAACAATATTAAACTTAATTTGTTTGTTTAAATTAACACAAATAAATTGTTTGCAACAGTTCTGCATGCAACACTTTTTTTTCAGTGTAGATCATAAAACAATTTATTATTTTTTGTTTTCTTTAGTCATTACTGATGTGCAAGCTTATTAATAAAGTGCATTGATTTAAAGGGATGGTTACTCTTAAGAAAATCAAAATGTCCTCACCATTAAATCACACACAAGTGGTTTAAAGTTTTATGATTTGCCAGAACAAAAACTAGAAGTCAATGTTTGTCTCCTTGTCTTGTCTGTTTGCTATTTTATTATTCTTGGCTAAAAGCTCTATGTAGTATTTACAGAATTTATTTTTTACTGCTTTAACATTTCTTCAGTTAGTTTCTTTAAAAACATGTTCGTGAAACTTTCCAGTAATTTTACAATTCCATTTACTGTATTAAAAATCTTTTACACCTAATTTGTGAGCACAAAATGTCAAAGGAAAAAAAAAACCTCACATTTGAAGGTCAACAAATCTCACAAATTGTTATAGTATCCAAAAACCAAACTAAACATGACATTACACACAAGTCATGCGCTGCCGAGCAAACTACAAACTCCTTTCTGGTGTGAACTCATGTGGGCATGTCAGTATGTTAGAAATTGCATTCTTTAAGTTCCTTAAGGCACTTTCAGTGTCCTCACAAATACAGATCCCATACATTACATTCACAGATATACTGTACAAAAGATTTAACACATTATCAATTTGGATTGTGTATAAACACTTCTTAATAAAGTGTTTTGTGTGTGTGTGTGTGTGTGTGTGTGTGTGTGTGTGTGTGTGTGTGTGTGTGTGTGTGTGTGTGTGTGTGTGTGTGTGTGTGTGTGTTTTTGTCTGTCTGTGTGTGTGTGTGTGTGTGTGTGTGTGTGTGTGTGTGTGTGTGTGTGTGTGTGTGTCTGTGTGTGTGATAGTCGAGTCTCTGGCCTATCAAGACTCCATTATTTTTCCAGGAGGCCTTCAGGACAGTAGACTGGTGATGGGGTTCAGACGGGAAGAATATTAATAGCCATGACAGCAGCAGCTGTGGAGCAACATCGCAGCTTCTCGGTTACTATGGTCAGCCTGAGGAATGGGCCGGACTGATGGGGGTTGAGCGACAGGGATCTTATTTGGGATCGCATTTATCCGATGACACACTTACATTAATCGGATTTCCCAGGTGTAATGTAAGAGACAAACTAATTAAGAATATTCCACATGTGAAAAAATGATGTGGTACTACTAAAATATTAGGCCTTACTCATATGGTGGTACAATATTTTGTATGGGAGGAGATGCAAGTCACACAGCAGTGCTTGGTTTCTGTTTCAACATTCTAGTAAATTTTTTATCATAATTCACATATTTTAATGCAACCATATAAACATTACTGATGTGATATGTCAAAAAACAAACAAACTGCAGATTAGTAGCACAACAGACACTTAGACTAGGCCAGGGGCGGACTGGGACTAAAAATCAGCTCTGGCACTGTAGCCACATCAGCCCACATTATCACACCAACACAGCCCCACCCTCGGACATGCATATTCACTACTTTTATTGGCGTACAGATGGTAAAATAATATAAGCAGTACCATATGTAATAGATATTTAATAGATATTTATTTTGTGGTTGGACTTGTGAGGGAAACCAGGAGGAAACCCACACGAACATGCAAACTCCAAAATGAAACACCTAATGACCCAGCCGAGGCTCGAACCATTGACCTTTTTGCTGTGAGGCGGCAGCGCTACCCATTGTGCTGCCCCCTTTTGAGACTATTTCAGTTAATTTTATGCATTTGGCAGCGTCTGATTTTAGAGCAATTTTTAAGTTTCTCTGAGCTTTTTGGCAACGCCTTTCCTTTTTTACAGTTCATCTCTGACAATTAAATTGTGTTGCACCTAATGTTTATTTGACATTCTTGCCAGATTTTGATTATGTCCGCGTATCCTCTGATTGGGTCGGCCCATCTCGAAACCAGCTGGCCATTGCCGATTGGGCCAATGCTTAACATTTATTATTATTACTATTATCATCATCATCATCATCATCATCATAATATTCACATCTTGCAAAAAACAAAAACTGCCTGTATGTAAAAGCAATACTTATAAAAAAAATTAATAAAAAATAGCATACCCGCCCACATTTAAAAAATGGTCCAGCCCTTTTGGCATTTGCCAGAATTGCCAGATGGTCAGTCCCAACCCTGAGGCCAATATGCTTATTTCACGCGGTCGCTATTTTAAAGAACCAAAGCGAGGCTGCGGTGGGAAGAAACCCGGAAGTATAGGACCAGCACTGAAAACATTGCAGTAACATGCTGTGGACTACAAACCTCCAGCTGTTGCCGAGATTTCAGAATGTGTATGTATATATCCCACCGCAGCCTCGCTTTGGTTCTTTAAAATGGCGACCGCGTGAAATATATATATATATGTATATATATATATATATATATATATATATATATATATATATATATATATATATATATATATATATATATATATATACTGAAGAAAGATGGAAACTTGGAACTTGGTAAAACAATGTAAACTATGGAAGTCAAGGGAAACATGTTTCCAGCATTCTTCAAAATATCATTTTTGGTGTTCAACAGAATAAAAAGAAAGGTTTTAAATCACTTGAGAGTGACTAAATTGTGAGTTAATTTTCATTTTTGGGTGAACTATCCCTTTAGGATAGGAATTAAAGAACTTTTTCAAACTTAGCAGTCCTTTTATATTCATAAACATCTAAAAAGAAACAATATTAAATGAAATATTTATGACAGCCCAATGTGGCCACTTTTAATAGAAAACCCTTATGCTTTTTCAAACACACACACAAACTCATCAGTCTAATATGGTGTTTAGTGGGCCACAAGCACTCTTCCTGGTAAGCAGAAGTGACAGCACAGTTTGGCATGGCGTGACCTGTGCCACCTCATGCCTTGTCCAGTTGCTCCACCCAGCTGCTGGAAACCAGACCTCATGACAGCTGAGGAAGCAAGGTTTAGAAAAGAGAGAGGGAGAGATAGAAGTGGGCGCCAATGTGTGTGGGTTGAGAACAGTGACTAAAAAAATGTGGGTGGGGGCAAACAGGAGTGGTCTCTATATATCCCCTCTTCTGCTCTGCTTAACCCTCATTCTTCCACACAGTCCTCAGAGACCAAGCATTTACACAGCGTACAAACCCAACAGGCCCAGTCATGAGCACGAAATATTCAGCCTCCGCCGAGTCAGCGTCCTCTTACCGCCGCACCTTTGGCTCAGGTTTGGGCTCCTCTATTTTCGCCGGCCACGGTTCCTCAGGTTCCTCTGGCTCCTCAAGACTGACCTCCAGAGTTTACGAGGTGACCAAGAGCTCCGCTTCTCCCCATTTTTCCAGCCACCGTGCGTCCGGCTCTTTCGGAGGTGGCTCGGTGGTCCGTTCCTACGCTGGCCTTGGTGAGAAGCTGGATTTCAATCTGGCTGATGCCATAAACCAGGACTTCCTCAACACGCGTACTAATGAGAAGGCCGAGCTCCAGCACCTCAATGACCGCTTCGCCAGCTACATCGAGAAGGTGCGCTTCCTCGAGCAGCAGAACTCTGCCCTGACGGTGGAGATTGAGCGTCTGCGGGGTCGCGAGCCCACCCGTATTGCAGAGCTGTACGAGGAGGAGATGAGAGAGCTGCGCGGACAGGTGGAGGCACTGACCAATCAGAGATCCCGTGTGGAGATCGAGAGGGACAACCTAGTCGATGACCTACAGAAACTAAAGCTCAGGTGAGAATTTCAAGACGTGTTTTAGTAGATCGATAGCTTTGAAAAAGGCACTGTTGGTAATAAATTTCACAATTAATTACTAAGAAATGGCAAATAACGTTCTTTCTTGAAAATTAAGAAAGACTGAAATATAATTTTCTGGTAAATCAGGTTAAAATCATACACTCAAAAATGATTATTGCTGCTTGATCAAACTGGTCCCACTTTATATTAAGTGGCCTTAACTAATATGTACTTACATAGGAATGAATAGCTTGTTACAATGTACTTATTGTGTAAATACATGTATTTACTGTGTACTTATGCTTGATTAAATACATGTATGTAATTACAACTGTAATTAATTTTTGTAATTACATTTGTAAATACACTGTTGACCATCCCTTACACCTTAACCCACCCTTAAACCTACCCATGCCACCAAACCTGTCCATAACCCAACCTCTATCACGACTCAAGAGCACCACAAGTGTTCTCAAATACATTATAAACACAGTAAGTACATTGTATTTATTTTTTTGATGTAAGTACATAGTAGTTAAGGACACTTAATATAAAGTGGGACCATCAATCTACCTATTTAAACCTAGTTGTCACAATTCTAGTGTTTTTTTAGAGTCAACTTCATTGTTTTATGTTGAATCCACTCAAATTTGTAAAAACAATTGGGCTAACTTTTGTGTCTTATGACAACATGAGAGAACCATCGTTATACAGTAACTTGCCTAATTACCCTTACCTGCCTAATTAAGCTAGTTAAGCCTTTAAATTTAACTTTAAGCTGTATAGAAGTGTCTTGATAAACGTGATTGAAAAATGTGTTGAAAAAAATTGTATCTCTGTTAAACAAAAATTGGGGGAAAAAATAAACAAGCGGGCGAAAAATTCAGGGAAGAAGTATCAGAAAACTTCAGAAACAATTTGTTCTCTTTACTCATTTGTATACATACTTTACCAGTGTTGAGGGTAACAAGTAACACGAGTTAAGTAATAATATTACTTTTATAAGTAACAAGTAAAGTAATGCATTACATTTAAAAAATAAGTAATAATATTTGAGTAACTGTTTTGAAAATGTGACTGAAGGTACTTTTTAGTTTAATTCATTAGCTGTAAAAAAAAAAAAAAAAATCCTGAATTAGAATTAGTTACAATGTATGCAGTCAATGAGAGAATGTGTTCATTATTTTTAACGCATGGAACAAACTAAAAAGCAGATTATAGTCTTAATGGACAGTGATTTTACTTAGGACAAATAGTACAAAAGTAGTAAACATGTTGCTTTAAGCTTTCAATAATGTATATAAGGCATGCATAGCTCTGAGCTCTGGAAGATTTCAGATAACATTATCCTAAAAAAATGTATTATGTTGTTTCTGTAAAGGTAAATGTAGGTATAAGTTATTTAATAAATATTTAATAAATTAAAACTTATTAATCTAAGTTGTTAATTGCATAACTCCTCTATTTAAACAGAAAAAAAGTTCTGAAAGGGATCAAGCCTCAGATAGGTACAAAAAAGTAATGCAAAAGTAACTCAAAAGTAACTAAATGTATTACTTACCATAAAAAGTAACTAGTAATGTAACTAGTTTTTTTTTTTTTTTTTTTTTGTGGTGTCACTCAATATTGTAATGCATTACTTTCTAAAGTAACTTTCCACAAATATCTTTAAAACATAAAGAGATAGTTCACCCAGAAATATAAAATTTGCCATCATTGACTCACCCTGGACTTGTTCAAAACTTACTTGAGTTTCTTTCTGTTGAACACAAAAGAAGCTATTTTACTAAATGCTGGTAGCTGTCACCAACTGACCTCCGTATTTTTTTTCCTAAAATGGAAATCATTGGGTCTCAGCAACCATGATCAAAGATGAATCAAGAATGAAACCATTTTAGTAAATTGTGGCCATGTCAAATTGCAACAAAGGAAAGAAATCATTGCAGTTTGGTAAAATAAGGTATCAAATTATTAAATTACAAAAAAAATATTTAATTACTAAAATGGGCCCACTTAAAGAGTTCACTCAACATGTGCTCTTCACTTATTCACCCACACATGGTTCCAAAGCTTTCTGAGTTTGATATTGAAAATCCAGTAGCCATTGACCTCCAAAAAATAAAAATAATATGGCAGTCAACGATTATTCATTTTCAGCATTAAAAGTACCTTCTTTTGTTGCCAACAGAAGAAAGACGGAACTCAAATAGGTTTGAAACAAGCGGGGGATAAATTACTGATGACAGAATATTCATTTTTGGGTAAACTGTTCCTTTAAACTGTAACATTGTTCAAATATATAAATTACTAAAGCTAGGCCCAATCTTAATTCTACCCCTTAGCCCTTCCCTTTACCCCTACCCCTCATTTTGCGCGTGCCCATGTAGGGGTAGTGGTGTCCCAATTCTCTTCAGCTTGAAGGCGTTGTGCTAAGGGCAAGGGGTATACACCCCTTCAAACAAAGACTTTTCAGGACCACACTTGAAACCAAGGGGCAAGAAAATTTCCCAGAAAACATTAGCTCCAGCTGCACCCGGAAGTAAGGAGATCCCCAAATTAGTATGTTTTTGTCATTATTATGATGTTTTACAACAAACAAACACGTTTTAATATATTCATAGCCGCGTCCATGTTTTACAGTCATGCTCTTTAAAAAAAGCTTAAATAAACACCGCTAAATTTTGCGATCTTTAATCCCTAATCATAACTCCTGTTCAGCAGTCCCACAACTTTCTGACACTCGATGACACTGGAATACCCTGTCAGAAAAGTCTAGTGGCTGTCAATGAGCTTTTTACAGTGTCTGCTATAATATTAATACTGCTTTGGTGTGTTTACATAGATGATCACTGTGATAAATGCACATTATTACGATCTTATTGCCACATTAGATCATCATGATAACATAATATATATTATCATATATCATGTGCAAGTGCTGTACGTAGTGCTGTCTCAATTCTTAGGGGTAAATTTTGAAGCCCTTCCCCTTAACCCTCTGTTGTAAGGGGGAAGGGGTAGGGGTACAAAAATAGAATTGGGATTGGGCATTGTGTGAGATAGTTAGACAGTTAAATATGAATGTTTATTTGTGTTCATAATACTTTTTTTTCCCCAGTGGCATGCTACAGTATGTGCGGAGCTTTGTAAATTTGATTGAATTTCAGAAAATAATGTTAACAGCAGTGGTTGTTGATCGAACACTAGCTTTAATCTTCTAAATCCAGACAGTACAAACAAATGTGCAAAGTGAAAATATATCCCTGCAAGTCCAGTGTTGTGCAGAAGTGATTTGCTTTGTTTCTCTGAGACTACATAACTGCACACTTCACAGAGTCCTATAGTGACATTTATTATATAACACACACGGAGCCTGGAGGAAGTCACAGCTCCAGAGCTGAGAGTCATGATGGTGCTCGTAACTCATGCATGTCATTTTGATGAGAACGAGGTAAAGGACATTTATTAGATATCTACTTAATATTCCTAACCTCTCCCCACAACCGTGTGATTGATATGCATTGAAGAAGCAAAAAAAAAAAAGAGTGAAAAACTAGACCACACAGGAATGACAGGGGTCAGGACCACCTGAGACTTTAAAGACAACATGAATGAAGGGAAACTTGTGTCACGGTGTATACGGTAACCGCAAGTGTTGTTGCAATTTGCAAAAAAGGAACCCGAGTCACATTACGCCCAGATTAGACTGCTATTATTAGGATCTTCAGTAAACCCCCCAGCACTGCAGAGAATGCATCCCCCCTAAAAATAACACCCGCACATAGTGTGTGTCTATCTGTATGAGTGCACTGCACTTAAAGGACCCACGGAGACCACATCCTCACATTATCAGCTCTAAATAAAGATAACTGCTCATATCCTACAAAAAGCAATTGCTATGCAGATACATCATTCAAAGTGGCTTTAATAGAGGGTATTCAGAGCCTTAAATGGATAGTTCATCCAAAATAACGTAAGTACTCACATTTACTCACACTTAAATTGGCCCTATTAAACTTTACAAGTATAAATTTTATTAATCCGGGGTCGCCACAGCAGAATGAACCGCCAACTTATCCAGCACATTTTAACGCAGCGGATGCCCTTTCAGCTGCAACCCATCTCTGGGAAACATCCACACTCACACTTATACACTACAGACAATTTAGCCTACCCTATTCACCTGTACCGCATGTCTTTGGACTTTGGGGGAAACCGGAGCACCCGAAGGAAATCCACGCGAACGCAGGGAGAACATGCAAACTCCACACAGAAACGCCAACTGAGCCGAGGTTCGAACCAGCGACCTTCTTGCTGTGAGGCGACAGCACTACCTACTGCGCCACTCCATCGCCTGCTTGTTCAAACTACTTATGTAAAATGAGCTGAATCAGCAAAATTCTTGCGTTTTTTTGCGGCAACTTAATTGTTTGATGTTACAATACACTTAAATTTTAACTTAAACGATTTGTTTTGGGACAACAGAAATGGAATTGTGTAGAAACCCAGCATTTTTACAGTGCAAAAGACAATATATACTGAATAATGCTGAAAGTTTCCAACATTCTTCAAAGTATCTTTTTTTTGTGTCAGACACTTTTGAAGAACTGCTAAGATGTACTTTTCAGAGTACACTGTAAAAAATATAATCCCTTAATGTCATCCTGACGCAAATCAATCAAGTTTACTTAATCGTATGTAGAATTTTAAGTGGATTGAACATAAAACAATTAGAAAAAACTCAAGAATTGTGTTGTTTCCAGACATCCTAAGTCTCCTGGAAGTTGCGGGAGTATCCCGCAAAAGCATAGAGACTCCCGGATGGCCGCAAATGAACGATCATCTCTTGGAAATCTCCCGCGTCTCTCGCCCGGTCCTTAAATACGTTGCACACCCCTCACTCCACTGTATCCCTCTTAGCTCTTCAGGTACGTCACGCGCACACGTCCCCCTACTCAAATTTGTTGCCCCGCCTGCTCTTCAGGCACCCACTCTCCCGCTACATCCCACAAATCAACTCTGTATCCCCTGGAAATTAATTTATCCAACTTGGGATGTCTGTGTTTCAGCTCATTTTAAATATGTAGGCTGAAGAAAAAGCTAAATAATTTTTAGAGTGTATTAAAGCTTTCCATTACTTACTTGAGTCCACAGCGCCAACACAGTCAGTTTGGCATGGTATTATTTATGTGACGATACATTTCATCTCTCTGATGAAAATATCAGATGCCTACTGACTGCCAACAATTACATTCCTGAAACTGGATATGTGGCACATTAACAGCATAGCTGACCCATAGACGTGTACATTAAACCAGAGCTACGTGGGATTCCAGTCTATACATGAACATAATGTTCTGTGCATAACGAAATAATAACATGAAAGCTGCTGTCAGAGCATCTCAAAGACACTTCGGACATTAGAAGAGGCTCTATTTCTGGCCATGAAGTCATGTCGTAGATAACAAAAATCTTTAAAGAGGGGCTTCACACAACATTTACCTCATCATTTGCGGCTGTAGACATGAATTCTTTTCTTAAGTTGAAGAAAAATTACTATGGAAGTCATCACAGCAACGGTACCAGCATTTAAAAAAAATATCTTATTTTGTGTAAAGTTGGGTCATTTCACTTGGCGGCCGCATCTTTAAAACACCTCTAGGCAGTATGCTCAGGCATTCTGTCTGAATGTGGAAACATCAAATTCTCCACAATTGCTTGCCAAGTTCATGATTACATTTCATTTAGCAATCAACAATAAGGTTAAACAACAACTGTGTCTTTAATTTCATTTCTAAATGTTAGAGTCACACAAAATCTGCAGAAACTCTCGTCTGGTCCGAGCCCCTCTCTCGTAGTTTCTTCAGTCTATAGCGATTGCGGATTGGCTCGTGTACTAGGAGGCGGGGCTTCATTCACCATGTTGACCGTTACACTTTTCCCAATTTTAAACTACACAAGTGACACGTCTTGTGTATTCAACAGTCTTTGTGTTTAGCAGAAGAAAACAACTCAAATAGGTTTTAAAAACCTACTGTATGTAGGCATTTAATGGTATACTGTATGTTTTCTTAAAGTAATATGATTACGTATTATTCTATGAAGGCTTTAATGTCTCTTACTTCCACAGACTTCAAGAGGAGATCCACCAGAAAGAGGAAGCTGAAAACAACCTTTCTGCTTTCAGAGCTGTATGTACTTTATGTCATCTTTACTTTTCAGTCGAATTTTGTTTAAGAAAAAATTTCCTTGAAGAAAGTTAAGAAGAAAATTGAATGACAGATATAATATGGCCAAAATGTAATGTTATGGTTAACATGATAGAAATGCACAGGGCTTAACTCCAGAATTACTTCACAAATTGAATCCAAACATTCCTGATCAATGCGTAAAATGCAATGAAGAGATAGAAACTTAAATCATTGTTTATGGAAGTGTCCTTTGATTAAACAATTTTGGGAGAAAATTCTAAACTTTTTATCTATAGCAATAAAACAGGATATAACCAAATGCCCAAAACTGTGTATAACTGTAGCACTTTAACTAGTTCAGATAAGAAACTGTTAACTTTCTGTTTATTACAGGCAAAACTTATGATAGCTTGATTTTGGAAAAATATAGAAAGCCCGCATTTTGGACAATAGTTGTGAATACAGTCTTATAGTTTGGCTTTAGAAAAATTAACTTATATAGCCAAGAAAAAACCTGAAAAGTTTTTCAAAATTTGGAAGCCCTTTTTAGGTGTCCTGAAGAAAGCTGATACAAATCTTTTCTCTGTATAACTTGTATTACCTGCTATTGATATGTCGTTGTTGTTGTTATAGGATGTACCTTTATATTGTATGTGAAAGTACATGCATTTACTATGTTTATATAATTTTATTATTACTTTTAATATATGCGAGGCAGTGGCCTATTAGGTAGTGCTGTCGCCTCACATCAAGAAGTTCGCTGGTTCGAACCTCGGCTCAGTTGACGTTTCTGTGTGGAGTTTGCATGTTCTCCCTGCCTTCGCGTGGGTTTCCTCCGGGTGCTCCGGTTTCCCCCACAGTCCAAAGACATGCGGTACAGGTGAATTGGGTAGGCTAAATTGTCCGTAGTGTATGAGTGTGTGTGTGAATGTGTGTGTGGATGTTTCCTAGAGATGGGCTGCGGCTGGAAGGGCATCCACTGTGTAAAAACTTGCTGGATAAGTTGGCAGTTCATTACGCTGTGGCGACCCTGGATTAATAAAGGGACTAAGCTGACAAGAAAATGAATGAATGAATTCATATAATTTTATTTATTTATTATTTTTTATATTGTTTTACTTTTCATTTATTATCATGAAGGTTATTATCATGCATTATTAGTTTGTATGTTTGAATCTGATTTCTGTTGTACATGTTAAAAGCTACTAAAATTAATAAAAACTGTTAAAAAAATAAAAATGAAAAGAAATATGAAGAAAAGAAATGCACAGGGCTAAAATCATTTTTTCCACATGATGATGAAGATAATTATTATACTTTTTATCGATGATAATGATGATTTTATTATTATTCATTCATTCATTTTCTTTTCGGCTTAGTCCCCTTTTTTATTAATCCGGGGTTGCTACAGTGGAATGAACGGCCATATTATCCAGCACATGTTTTACACAGCAGATACCCTTCCAATTGCAACCCTTCTCTGGGAAACATCTATACACACTCAATTACACTCATACACTATGGACAAGCCTACCCAATTCACCTGTAACACATGTGTTTGTGGGTGACTGTGGGGGAAACCGGAGCACCCGAAGGAAATCCACACGAACTCATGCAGAACATGCAAACTCCACACAGAAATGCCAACTGACCCAGCTAAGGCTCTATTATTATTATTATTATTATTGTCATAATTTTGTTATTTCAAGTAAAACATAAAAGTAAGATTTAATAGAAGTAAGATGTTTAAGGATGTATTTTTTTTCAGTTCAGATTTGAATTAAAAGACTTTTTATTATGCTTGACCACAGATAGGTAAATTATTCCTATTACAAACTTAGGAAGAAACTTGACACGTTGCATTTTCAAATTCACTAAAATTCCCAGCACTTAGGATCCAAGCTCTGAGAAACTGAACGTGGTAACGTGAGCTGCTCATGTGAAAAAAATCTAAATGCTTGGTTACGCTGCATTAAATGACATAATTACTCAAAAGAGTAAAACCCAGTGGGGCTAGAAGGGCATCTGCCACATAAAACATATGCCAGAGTAATTGGTGGTTCATTCCACTCTGGCCACCCCTGATAAATCAGTGACTAAGCCAAAAGATAGTGAGTGAGTGAGTGAGTGAGTGAGTGAGTGAGTGAGTGAGTGAGTGAGTGAGTGAGTGAGTGAGTGAGTGAGTAAATAAAATCCAGCTTGATCTCAGAAGAAAACATAACTATGTATTGTCAGTTTCTAATTTGTAGTAAAAACATATTTATAACATTTGGCTCTACATAGGAGATTCATAGAGACATGGGGTGGGCTCATTTGACTCAGGCAACCAATCAGCATCTCAATATGATAATGAAGTTTACAAGCCACGCCCCCAATCCATTTAAATACGCTTAATAAGTGTTCCATACACTGCCATTATAATAAACCTCACCCCTTTGCCCAACAGTCATTGTCGGATGAGCAAATAGTATTAAAATGAAGTTCACAAGCCACGCCCTCAAACTGATCCCATAGCCTTTCATTATAACAGGCCTAGATGCATATCTTTGCATAGCAGTGTCATTTCAGACTTGGGGGTTGGCTCATTTGACTCAGACAACCAATCAGCTTTTCAATATGATAATGAAGATTTTAAGCCACATCCCCAATCCATTTAAATACCCTTAATAAGTGTTCCATACACTGCCATTGTAATAAACCCCACCCCTTCGCCCAACAGTCATTGGTGGACGAGCAAATAGTACTAAAATGTGTGACTAAGATTCATTGAATTAGCCTTTTGTTTAAAAGTTACACATTTTCAGGAGATTCCATTGACAAAACCATGCTCTCTGTTAGAATAAACAAAAACATATTTATTTTTTGGGGAGTGTTAAAATTTAGGCCCTGTATACATGCATACAAATGAATGAAATGTAAATAATAGAAATGTCTGAATACCTGCACAATGATTGTATTGTTTTCTGTAGGATGTCGATGCTGCCACTCTGGCCAGGCTGGACCTGGAAAGACGTATCGAGGGTCTTCACGAAGAGATTGCATTCCTCAGGAAGATTCATGAGGAGGTTTGTATTCATCCAATTTACACCCCTTATCATTTTCCAAGACTGTATACGTGAATAACCGTTCATCTCTGTGTCTCTGACCTCCCCCACTCTCATACCCAGCATACAACACATACAATGACCTTTACTCACGAGCCTCTGAAGTCAAGTTCTTTAAATGTTCTCTGTTTTTTATTTGACATGTAAGGCTGAAATGGTCGCATGTGTGTCTGACAGTGAGGGGGCAGTGTAAAGCTGCGCAACAGATGCATCCCTATAATTAAACAGAGACAGATTCTCTGAGACACAGCTGTGAGCAGAGCAGTGGGAAAAGAAAAAGGCCTTACAAGGCCCCACAGTCCTACAATTAGCCATCAGAGATGAGAGGGAGAAAAATGCAACTGCAATCAAGAAAATAAAGGGTGTTAATGGCATCTGTGGTTCAATGAAGAACTGTTTATGTTCATACAAGCTTTCACTGCTCCAAATGTTCTATGAGGTGTAAGAAGGATCTAAATGTTTTTCAAACTAAGGGTTCTTTTAAGAGCTGTTCCCTAAACAGTTCTCAGGTTCTCATGTTTCTTCTCTGGCATCACAGACCTCTTTTAGAGTAAATTAAGGATTTGGAAGTTTAAAGACTATAAAAGTTTTTTGGGTCGCACTTTTTATTAAGTGTCCTTAACTACTATGTACTTACATCAAAAAATAAATACATTGTACTTAGTGTGTTTATAATGTATTTGAGAACACTTGTGGTGCTTTTGAGTTGGGATAGATGTTGGGTTATAGACAGGTTTGGTGGTGTGGGTAGGTTTAAGGGTGGGTTAAGGTGTAAGGGATGGTCAAAAGTTTATTTACAAATGTAATTACAAAAATTTATTACAGATGTAATTACATACATTTATTTAAGCATACGTACACAGTAAATACATATATTTACACAATAAGTACATTGTAACAAACTATTAATTCCTGTGTAAGTACATATTAGTTAAGGCCACTTAATGTAAAGTGGGACCGTTTTTTGTTGTTGAACCGTCAGTGACAGTAAAGAAGTCACAATGACCATCGCATAATAATATTTATATAATTTATTTATAGAATATTGCAGCATTTATAATAAATCTGAAATCAAAATGACTTTCCTTCCTCTTGCACTGCCTTCTCATCTTTTCTCCTGAGACCTCGCCCATTGACTTTTGTCCTCTGTAGTGGACATTGTGTTTTCATGAATTTTCTTAGAATTTTTTGAGCTACTCTGTCAAATCCTATTGTACTGTTCAGAGGACATCTTTGCTTTCTAGTGATATGTCATTTGATTGGCTGGCATGCTAGGAACCACTTCTTACACGGCATCCAAAATGGCCGACATACAAACAAGCACATTTTATGGGAAGGAGAGAATAGGGTATTTGCCAAGCTAGTGTGTTTCCCATGCTGACAAACTTCCCGTTACCTGTTATTGTGAGTTTTTTCCATCTTATATGGTTTCTTTTACAGCATTGATGTTGTAATGTAATTCAACTACAATCAGTTAAATAAACTTTGGCATTCATTTAGTTGCTCAAGCCTAAAACGAGACAAAAAGCCATTTGCTTGCATGCGCCCGTCAGAATCGGCATGCTAGCGCAGAAGCTCCATTGAATATACTGGGGTAAAATAAATGCTCATATTATAAAGACATGGTGGGGGGAAATGTAATTTAATGCAGTGCTTCTTGTACAATCTGAGACCCACTTTATATCGGATATCACTCAGCCAGTGGAGATCGCTGATTTTGAAAGAAAACAGACCTTAAACGTGCCGATTTTGCATTGGCATATAATTCAACGGAAACGATTAACCCAGGTTACTGGCAAATTAAAATTGCCATTAGCATCCTTCGGCAAATACCCTATTATGTAAAATTTAGCTTTTTAAATGTTTTTTTTTTTTTGCTATTATTATTACATACAGTTGAAGTCAGAATTATTAGAACCCCATTTGATTTCTTCTCTTTTTTAAATATTTCCCAAATAATGTTTAACAGAGCAAGAAAATTTTCACAGTATGTCTGATAATATTTTTTCTTCTGGAGAAAGTCTTATTTGTTTTATTTCAGCTAGAATAAAAGCAGTTTTTAATTTTTTAAACACCATTTTAGGGACAAAATTATTAGCCCGTTTAAGCAATGTTTTTTCTCAATAATCTACAGAACAAACCACTGTTATACAATAACATGACTAATTCCCCTAACCTGCCTAGTTAACCTAATTAACATATTTAAACATTTAAATTTCACTTTAAGCTGTATAGAACTGTCTTGAAAAACATCTAGTCAAATATTATTTACTGTCATCATGGCAAAGATTAAATAAATCAGTAATTAGAGATGAGTTATTAAAACTATTATGTTTAGAAATGTGTTGAAATTACGCATTACACAGAAATTGGGGGAAAAAGTTAAAGAGGGGGGGCTAATAATTTAGGGGGGCTAATAATTCTGAATTCAATTGTATATATTTGTTTATTAAAGTGTCAGGAACAGTACATTTAGCTTTCAAAGCTGTTAAGTTGTTTGTGTTTCAAAATATCATCCTTTTTTAAATGTCAACTATAGTGGACACCAGGACCATCGTAATGTAATTAATTAATGACCGCATGTTGTAGGAACTGAAGCAGAGAGGATTCTTTATAAGATGGGGGAGACTCTGATTTAGAGTCTGACAATTAGGGAATTAGAGACAATTAGAGAATGACAATCAATCGCTTTCGTGTTGAATTTGTTTTGGATTAACATCACTTCTTCTTTTTTGAGTTCGGCTCTCTTTCAGACTAAACTGTTTCAGGAATTTCAATACAAAAGGAAAAAACGGCTTTTGTTTTGTTTTTGTTACATTAATATTGGATTAATATACCTTCACAGCCATATCCTGTAAATTTTTTTGTTTTGTTTTTTCGTGTACGTTTGGCTCTAATTTGGAACTAAAATGGTTCTGTGGTCCACTACTGTGGACATGCTGTAAAATTAAAAATAAAAACAAATTGTAAAAACTCAAAATTGTAGATTTTTTTTAACAAGATTTTTTTTTTTTTTAAAAAGAAAAACATTTCTTTGGGTCTCAGGAGGATATTGAATTGACTGACAGGGACAACCTTTCACTATGGAGCATAAAATATGATGATGTGAACATGCATAGTGTGTCAATAGAATTGCTGTATGTCAGTCTAGCGTGTGTGTATACAAACATCAAACATTATAATGCCTCAATAAACTGTGCATGTCTACATAAATAAGGTCAAAACACACACTCGCCAAACAAAACGCTAATTAGTGCCTTTTGAAGCTATGTATCTGTGTTTGCCTTTTTCCTTTAGGAGATCCGTGAGCTGCAGAACCAGATGCAGGAGAGTCAGGTGCAGATCCAAATGGACATGTCCAAACCAGACCTGACTGCGGCCCTCAGAGACATTCGCCTGCAGTACGAGGCTATCGCTGCCAAGAATATCAGCGAGGCCGAGGACTGGTATAAGTCTAAGGTCTGTATCAGAGATAGATTCAGCTAGATCATACATTTCAAAGGCTGTACGGCCAGTTAGAAACATGATAGTTACATTAGCATCCACATCAATGCACAATAGCATTCAATTTTACCATCTGCCCCTTTAAATTCTTCATGAAGCGGAAGTTGCTGAGACTTTTATTTCAGTATGTTGATGTACTTACAACTGAAACAGAATAATGAGTACAGGGTGAGGCTTTCTTTTTGTGCATTCCCTCGTAGTAAAGTAAAGGGGGTCACACATTGAACGTGCTGCTTGGTGCCGGACCGAACTACGCAGCACCATGCATTTGATATTATAAAGATAGATTTATATCAGTGTATGCACACCAGCGCCACAAGTCAGCGGCTGTCTATGGTGCCCAGCTGTGACTTAGGACACTTTTCATATTTCTGCCACGCCTCAGAGCGCCATCTGAATAGTTTCCGAAGCGCTAAACGGTGCATTTAATTATTTATTTATAACTCTAAAAGGGGCTGAAACTGTCAAACTGACTTCAGAAAAGGACCACCAAAAGCATATGGTCAGACTTTCATTTCATTACTAAAAAAAAATTTTTTTGTGAATTAATTGTTGACATAAAGAAATGCAATGTGCGCTAGCAAAATAAACATTTGATCATTTGATTTCACATAGACTTTAAAGGCTTGAGCTCTTTAAAGCAGAATCAGTTTCTGAATGGCTGACAGTATTATTATTATTCAAAACCAGCTGGAAGATAATCATTCAGGGGTGCGTTTCTCAAACAATGACGTAACTCACGGCTGAACTATCATAATACGATGCATCGTTTGGGAAAAGAACTATGTAGTGATGAGTGTTTCCCAAAACGCATAGTTGTTTCTCTGTCACAGATCTATTGCTTGAACCACATTAGTTATAATGTAAAACGCCTATAATGACGCTCTAAACAGGGCGGAGTAACTACTTCTTTAGAGAAAACCCCATAACTTCTTCGTGCAAATTATATTGTTTTGCACGCACATACATTTAAAATAAAATCCATTATCAGATTTGGTAAAAACATGCACTCTCTTTCCATATTAACTGAAATATATATAAACAGTACGTAGGGCCTGTGTTTCCTGCACTAATATTATTGAGAAGTTGAACATTACATATTCTATTCTAAAACTTATCATTTACAAAAGATAACACATATTCTAATATCATATAAATAAATAAATAAATAAATAAATAAATAAATAAATAAATAAATAAATAAATAATGAGGGATTTATTATAAAATGAAATGTAATATTATTTATTTGAAATGAAAAAATGATACTTTAATAATAATATTAACTATGCTGAATTTGATTATTATTATTATTACTATTATTATTAAGTAGTGTATTGTTTATTTATGTATTTTTTTTTTTTTTAGAAAAGTCTACTTTTACAATTTGACACATGTAAACCACTGCAGAAAGTTCTAACCAGGAAGCCCATGTCATATACAGTATAGATAATAAATAACCCACTATAAGTTAAAATAATTAATGTATCATTATTGTTTTCACAAGCTTTAGAGACGTTACATAAATTCGCTTTGAGGCTGTGTTCAAAATGACATCAATATGTTCAAAGTGCCGTGCGAAGGGAGCACAATTGTAAACATGAAGATCACTAAAACTGAACTGTAAAAATAGTTTGAAAGCAAATTACATCTAAGAGAGATAACCGTAATGCTTCTTTATTTTTAATAATTCCAACTTTGAATGTTAGAAGGTTCTAAATGAATAGGGCATAGGGGGGATAAGTGGCAATAAAACACAGCCAGGAACTGTTTCTAACTACAGCTCCAGAGCTGTAGTTGCGAGTGCTCAAGTTTGCGACGCAGTTTACAAATATTCGTTGGAACGATGGATTTGTGAAACGGTAAATTAATGAACTAGGTTTGTAACGATGGAACTTGCAACCTTAGTTGGCTAACGATGGTTTTGGTAAACGCACCCCTTGTAGTGATTCCATTGATATTGTTCCTCTTGTTCATTATCATTACACTGTCAGTGTGGACTTTGCTATTTTTTTACATTTTGAATCATGTTTAAAACTATTTATTTACCAATATAATTATAGTTATAATACTTTGTGTGAAAGAGCCTTTATTCAGATGTATGACAGCAAGATAATGTGCTTTGCTTCGCCCACAGGTTTCAGATTTGAACCAGGCAGTGAACAAGAATAACGAGGCTCTCAGAGAAGCCAAGCAGGAGACCATGCAGTTCCGTCACCAGCTCCAGTCCTACACCTGCGAGATTGACTCTCTCAAGGGCACCGTAAGTGTTTCAAGATACTGTCCATGGCCTCCAAACCCAATTTACCAGCCAAAACAAATATTGGCTGAGCCTCCAAAACACCTGCACCAACTGTATTACTAATTATGAAGTCCTTACTATGTTCCCTCAGGAGAGCAAATTTTATTCAGTAAATAGCCAAATTAATTTAAACTGAATAATAATTAATAATAATAATTAGTAATAATAATAATAATAATAATAATTAGTAATAATAATAATAATAATAATAATAATAATAATAATAATAATAATAATAATAATAATAGTAATATTAATATTATTATTAATAATAATAATAATAATAATAATAATAAATAACAATAATAATAACAATAGCTTAATAATTCTAAACTGACTGCATAAAGTCTGGAGTCCAAACATTCAGTGCTCGCCATTAGATTTTAAAATATTCAGATATTTAGATATACTTCAGATACTTTTCTTGTCGGCCTAACCTTTTACACAGGCACAATATGTAAGATTTATTTTATTAAAATATCCAAAAACCACTAGAACAGTGTTATATATTTTTGCTGACTTATTGACTTATTCCAAATGTTTTAAAGAATGTTCAAATTCAAAGAATTAATGTGATTTGAGCACTATAACACAAACTTAAAATGTATTTAGAATGATAAACAGGAAGAACGGGACTGGAAGAGCCAGAAATGGTGGACTTTGGCACAATAAAAACTCTTTTTTTATTGAGTGCTTTTCCCTCATAAATTAAAACTACGTCTTTGTTTGTTATGAATATGCGCCCTCTGCTGGTGAAAATGACATAGTGTGCCTTCAAGTGGAATATATTTCTCTTTGTATTATTATATCAGTAAAAGAAAGTAATCCAAACAGTAATCTAAAAGTAGTCGTTTGGATGTTCTCTAAATAATGTAATACATTGCATGACTAGCTACAGTTTTTATCATGTCATTTTGCAATGAGTAATGAACAACAACGATTGTAAATCAGTTTGACTCACACTTGCTGGTGCTTACTCTCTTTTTTTGCAGAATGAGTCTCTGAGGAGGCAAATGAGTGAGATGGAGGAGCGGCTGGGACGTGAGGCCGGTGGTTATCAGGACACTATCGCCCGTCTCGAGGCTGAGATCGCAAAAATGAAAGACGAGATGGCCCGCCACCTCCGCGAGTACCAGGATCTGCTGAATGTGAAGATGGCTCTGGATGTGGAGATCGCCACCTACAGGAAGCTTTTGGAAGGAGAGGAGAGCAGGTAAGAGAGAAAGGGCTCTTGTAATGTGTATGAACTGATTTAATATTGCACATTTCATATTGTTATTTCTGTTGATTTCAGGATCTCGCTGCCCGTGCAGTCCTTTTCATCCCTGAGTTTCAGAGGTAAGCTCTTTGTAGTTTACTTTCATGCCCCTTAAAGCGATAGTTCACTCAAAAATGAAAATTTACTTACCATTCATTCACGCGGAAGTGGTTTTGAACTTTTTGTTTTTGGTTCTTGAAGCTTTTTTTACTTCTGTTTCAAAAACTTTTGTCTTGATTTTTAATAAAAGCTGCACAGCCTGCAATTAATATTTTACCACCAATTCCAAAGACGTATGCAATATTTAGTTTAAAAAAAGTGCAAAATAATTGGAGAAACACATCAAACTGCAGTTATTAGTAGAAGCAGCAGTAGTAGTAGTAGTAGTAGTAGTAGTAGTAGTAGAAGAAGTAATAGTAGTAGTAGTAGTAGTGGTGGTGGTAGTAGTAGTAGAAGTAGTAGTAGTAGTGGTGGTGGTGGTAGTGGTAGTAGTAGTAGTAGTAGAAGTAGAAGTAGTAGTAGTGGTAGTGGTGGTGGTAGTGGTAGTAATAGTAGTAGTAGAAGTAGTAGTAGTGGTGGTAGTAGAAGTAGTAGTAGAAATAGTAGTAGTTGGCGTAGTAGTAGTAGTAGTAGAAGTAGTAGTAGTAGTGGTGGTAGTAGTAGTAGTAGTGGTGGTGGTGGTGGTAGTAGAAGTAGTAGTAGAAATAGTAGTAGTTGTGGTAGTAATAGTAATAATAGTCGTAGTAGTAGTAGTAGTGGTGGTAGTAGTAGTAGTAGTAGTGGTGGTGGTGGTAGTAGAAGTAGTAGTAGAAATAATAGTAGTTGTGGTAGTAATAGTAGTAATAGAAGTAGTAGAAGTAGTTGTAGTAATAGTAGTAGTAGTAGTAGCAGTGGTAGTTGTCGTAGAAGTAGCAGAAGTAGAAGTAGTAGCAATAGTAGTAGTAGTCGAAGTAGTAGTAGTAGTAGTAGTAATAGTAGTAGTAATAGAAGTAGCAGTAGAAGTAAAAGTAGTAGCTGTAATAGTAGTAGTGGTAGTAGCAGTAGTAGTAGTATTAGTAGCAATAGAAGTAATAGTAGTAGTGGTAGTAATAGTGGTACTAGTAGTAACAGAAGTAGTAATAGTAATAGTAGTAGTAGTAATAGCAGTAGTAGTAGTGGTACTAGTAATAGTAGTTGTAGTAGTAGTAGTTGTAGTTGTAGTAGTAATAGTAGTAGTAGTAGTAGTAGTAGTAGTAGTAATTGTAGTAGTAGTAGTAGTAGTAGTATTTGTAGTTGTAGTAGAAGTAGTAGTAATAGTTGTAGTAGTAGAAGAAAAAGTAGTAGTAGTAGTAGTAGTAGTAGTAGTAGTAGTAGTAATAGTAGTAGTGGTACTAGAAATAGTAGTTGTAGTTGTAGTTGTAGTAGTAGTAGTAGTAGTAATAGTGGTAGTAGTAGTAGTAGTAGTAGTAGAAGTAGTTGTAGTAGTATTTATTTTAAATCAACAAAAAAACTATAAAGCATTTAATAAAGAATCTAAAATGATATGGTAAAAATGCACCTAACAATAGCAAATAACAAAAACAACAATAGTAAAAAATCATTAATCATTTTAGGTGAAAACAGTCCTATGCTCATTCTCACATTGCTGCTTTAGAGTATAAACTCAATATTTTTTGTCAACACACTGTGTAAAAAAGAAAGAACCTACAAGATGGCACAGTTTCACAAGATGCCAACACGAGTTTTTAGATGAACTACCCCTTTAAAATCCTTTATAGTTCACACACACACACACACACACACACACACACACACACACACACACACACACACACACACACACACAAAATGTATATTCTGTCATCATTTACATTTACTATTCACTTTTTTAAAACCTATTTTGGTTTATTTCTTCTGTTAGACACACACAAAGATTTTTAGAAAAATGCTGGTTGCTGGCACCAATTGATTTCCATTGTATTTTTTTTCCTCCTATGGAAGTCAGTAAGTGGCAGCAAACAGGAATTTTTCAAAATATCTTATTTTGTGTCAAAAAGAAAGAAACTTATAAAGGTTTAAAGCAGCATGAGGGAAAATAAATGAGGTCATTTTCATTGTTTGGGTGAATTATACCTTTAATAATACAGATAGTTGCCCAAAGCTCTTCTCTTATTCCACCACTAGGGGGAGCAAAGCTTTTGTTTTTTTATTCAAACACTTCCTCTGTTTTTGTTTTCTTGTTTCTGAGCAGCTCCTACAAAGATGGCATCAATAATGCAGTGTTTATGTACTTACCATGTGGAGGCTGAGTTTAATGATGCATGTCTGCGAATTGTTTCCACAGAGAGCAGTCCAGAGCAGCACCACCACCAGCAGCAGCAACCACAACGCTCATCTGAAGTCCACTCCAAGAAAACAGTCCTGATCAAGACCATCGAGACCCGCGATGGCGAGGTAACACACACAAACACACACCTGCCAGGGCGATAGTCATATCTTGATGCTGTTATTGTCATTAAAGGATTGTTCGGCAAATCCTCAAAGAGATCCAAACCTTGAGTTTCTTTTTTTCCGTCAAACACAAAAGAAGATATTTTGAAATAGGTATTGACATCCATAGTGGTAAACAAAAAATAACAGTATACAGAAATCAATAGCTACATATTTCCAATGTTTTCTGAAATGTTTTCTTTTGTGTTAAGCAGTAAACATGTCTAGACAAAAGGTTTAGAACTCTAAACAATACTACATTTTTGTGCTTGCTCAAACTACTTATTTAAAATAAGTCGAAACAACTCATCTCTTAATGTTTTTTTTATTTCTTAATTGTTTTATGTTTAATCTACCTAAATCTGTAAAAATTATTGAGTTTACGTAAAGGGGTGGTGCAGAATGTAATGTTAAGGCTTGGTTGTGTTAGTAAGATGCAAAGCAATGTGTGCTCATGTTTCACTTGAAGGAAATCTATGGAGTCAGATAAGACTCTAAAGTAATTCACACAAAAGAGACGATGTACACATGCGTAGCCAAATTCACGTGCATAAAACCAAATACACGTGCGTAAAATATTTAGTTATATTCTGAAAAAAATTCACGTGCACAAACTAAAAATACATTTTCATAAAATACGTTTCCCAAATGCAAAACACCATTTGCAAATGTATAATGCTGCGTTCACACCAGACGCAGAACGCGCGTCAAGCGTGAGTGATTTACATGTTAAGTCAATTTAAATGCGTGAACAGACATCCTGCTGCGCGATACATGCGAATGGCGGGGCGCGAATGACGCGTATTGCGCGAAAAGCGCGGTGCGAATGGCGCGGCGCAAATTTAGCGTTTTGCACGTTTGATGCGCTTAACACGCGTTTCGCGCGAATCACTCGAGTTCGAAAATCTGAACTTTAGCGAACATTCGCGCTGCATTAAGCAATCAGGAGCTTGCTCTTGTGGGAGAGGGGTTGTGACATATCGAACAGTTCATCAAACAGGGCTTGGCTCAGTCAGAAGCACCGCTGAAAGTCTCCGTCATCCAGGTTCACTTTCTGGAGGAGTTTATGAGCTCACAGAGCTGGATGCACCTCTGAAAGGATGTAGTGGACTCAGACACGACCCCAAACGTATCGATGCTGTTTTTAAGCCTTCATAAAACACATAAACACTGTTATTTACTTCATAAAATCCATGTTAGCCATTTAGCTATGAGGCTAGAGTCACCAGGCAGACAGAAGCCCTGCCCATCACGCGAAGCGGATTTGACACGCGAATGAAGCGAGGATTGACGCGTGAATGAAGCGAGTAAACTCAAATGTTCACGCGGCTATTTACATGCCAATAGCTCAATTTATCCGCGCGTTCCACGTCTGGTGTAAACGCAGCATGAGAGTGTACAAAAAAGTTTTGAATGTTTAAAACTTGCGAGTTTATCCTGAATGAGAATGTGCAAATCCTCTTTCACGTACGACTCCCCCCGGATACGTGTGTGTGTATTTTTGAGACTGTCCTGGCAGAAGCAGGCAACTCGTACCTCTCAGCCAATCAGATGAGAGCTGTAGTCGATGTCAACCGCTCCGCGCTCCTTTTTGTGCAGTCTGTTCCTCTCCAGCATGACGAATGGAAAAAGAGATGCGCAGGCTTCAAGCAAGAACTATTAAATTCCCTGACTTTCACTGACTAAAAACTTGATTTACATAATATCTAATGAACGTAAACAGGCTGCTGTTGTGCTTTAGTTGCCTAATATGTAAAATATACCCTATAATTTCGTAATAGATATATAAATATATCTCCTTTTCCCTGCAGGTAAAAATCAGGCATAAATAGCGCTGGCTAAAACACCTGTAGACTGAGCAAAGTAGGAGTGCCACCAAATAAAGTGTATTTTTTTCAAATGCAGTAAAATATGGAGGGTAAATGCGGCCAAAAAGCCAATAAACTAATAAATATAACATGTTAAGGCTGGATTTTTAAAAAATATGGTAACAGTAGCTTCTATAGTGTAATATGGTTTTGTGTTTAACAGAAGAAAGAAACTCAAACAGGTTTGAACCAGGTTTTACCATTTTTGAATCCATTAAGCCATTCTCCAGGTCTGGCGAGAGCACTTGTAAATTAGCTTAGCATGAATTATTGAATCATATTAAACCATCTCCATTAGCATTCTCAAAAATGACCAAAGAGTTTCACTAATTTTCCTATTTAAAGCTAGACTTTTCTGTAGATACATCTGTTCTATGCTAAGCTAAGCTAAGCTAAAAATGCGTCAGACCTTGATATTGATTGAAGAATGGATTTAAAAATGGTGAAAATCAACAGATTAATGCCTTTTTCACACGGGGCTTCAGCGTCAACGCTTGAGAGAGGGCGTATCTGAAGATAGAGCAGAAGCGATTGTCATAGCAGCGTCAGCCAATGAAATTAGTCAGCAATAGGCCACTGTCTAAGCTGGAGTATTTGCAGCGATCTGATTGGCTGACACATCTGTAGTCGCTTGAAAAGTTGAGAAAGTCCCAACTTCTGCAGCGAGCAACGCCTCTGAAGCGGCGCAGATGGATCCACAATGCAGTTCAGCAACACCTGATGTCACCTATTTAAAGTGAATGGGAAGCGTTGACGCTGATGCCTCGTGTGAATGGGGCGTAAATCTGTGGAGTTGTAAAATTGTGTTCCTTTAATGAATTCTACAGACTTCATGAAGGTGTTTTAAACATAAACACATACACTGCCTACACATTTATATGATCATCATCCAAATAATCTATTTTACTCTAGACTAGGACAACTAGTGAGGGCATGAGCGCTCTCAGTGCTCAGCGTGTAAGTTCAGCCACGGCTCATTTGTTTTATCTACACTTTCCTAAACCCTGTTCCCTATTAACTGCACTACAGACTCCTCCAAACCTCATCCCTGCTGAAAAATCCAACTTAAACCAGCCTAGGCTGGTTGGCTGGTTTTAGCTGGTTGACCAGCCTGGTTTTAGAGGGGTTTTCCAGGCTGGTTTCCAGCCATTTACAGCCTGGTTTTAGCTGGAAAATGACCAGCTAAATCCAGCTAAAACCTGCTTGACCAGCCTGGTTTAAGCTGGATATAGCTGGTTTTGGCTGGACTCCCAGCTTGGCTAGGCTGGTCAAGCTGGTTTTAGCTGGTCATCTCCCAGCCTGACCAGCTAAGACCAGGCTGGAAATGGCTGAAAACCACCCTGGAAGTGGCCAAAACCCCTATAAAAACAGCCTGGTCAACCAGCTTAAACCAGGCCTATGCAGGTGTATTTGCAGCGATCTGAATGGCTGACACATCTGTCGTCGCTTGAAAAGGCCTAGGCTGGTTTAAGCTGGATTTTTCAGCAGGGATGTGTATCACCGTTTGTTGCTCTGCTCAATATCACAGAGAGTGTTTCTGCACAGCCTAAAAGGAGATCTTCATATCTCAAAGAATGTCCTTTCACTCTCATTGATTTCCAGCTGCATAATGGCTGTTCCCACGTTTGGAAGCTCTGTTTCTTATTCACTTTTTGAAGAGTTCTGTTAATATGTGTGCATGTGTATCATCTGTATGCAATTCCATTACTCTTCCTCTAACTGTTCCCCTTGTTTCCGCTCTTTTCAGGTCGTCAGCGAGTCCACACAGCACCAGCAGGACGTCATGTAAAGCTTGAGAAACAGATCGAGTTTCACAGAATGCCTTGCATTTTCACTGATGGCCTCAGGCTTTTTTAAGCACACACCCAGTATTGCAGTGACCCATTACCGCATGTGGATGACGCATGGAGACAAAAGGAAAGTGAGCTGAAAAAACAGAGGGAGGAAAAGTGGAATGGTGTGATGCTGAGCGTTCAGAATGTGGCCAGATGAGCTCAGAGTTTCTGATTTAATGAATGTATGTGTGCGTGTGTGTGTGGTTGGGTCATATCTGAGACACTGTTCCACAGCAACAAAAACAATAAAATTCACTGTATTTTCTCCTATACAGTTGAGGCTCATTTTTAAATTAATTTTATTGTTTTCTTTTTAGTAACTGTTGTTCAAAATGGGTTTTTTTATGTTTCCACTAATTTTCCATACAAAAGATTGACACATATTAGCCTATTCTAATACATGTTTGTATTAAATTATGATAATAAACTATGTTTGTAACGATGGAACTTGAGACCTTAGTTGGCGAACGATGGTTTTTGAAAATGCACCCCAGATTAATGAGTACCGAATGAGTCATGAAATTATCAGCCAATATCGATCTTCTGCCGATCGATCGGAGCATCCCTAATTGAAATATAAATTTATATAATCTAGTTTTAAATTAACAACGATATAGATACATGTATATCTATATTTATATATTTGTGCTCGGATGTTTAACTGTCAGCTTATGATTTGAATCCAACGCGGAAAAAAGTAGTTCCTCATACAAAAGGGTTTTTGAGACTCTCCATGTTTGATTTTGTTTTGTATATACACAATTATGCCATCAAACTGTTGTATAAATGCAATATCACACTCGTAGAAGTGCGATATGGCTGTATATCGGCACTTGGGGGGGCAATAAGGCACGCCTCCCACCAGTGCTGATATATAGCCGATATACAGCCATATCGCAATGCTACGAGTGTGATATTGCATAGCAGTGCGATATGGCTGTATATCAGCACTGGTGGGAGGCGTGCGATGACACGAGACCACATGCCGAGTGCCTTAGTGCCCCCACCAGTGCTGATATACAGCCATATCGCACTGCTACGAGTGTAATATTGTGTTTATACAACAGTTTGACGGCATAATTGTGTATATACAAACAAAATCAAACATGGTGAGTTTCAAAAACCCTTTTGTATGAGGAACTACTTTCTTCTGTGTTGGATTCAAATCATAAGCTGACAGTTAAACAGCTAAGCATCTTTTAAACTTTAGATCTGTAGTGTCTGCTTTTTGCTGGTTGTATGTGGGTGGAGTAATACACAAAGGGTAAAGAGGCTGTACGGGTGCTGATATTACTTAAATATATCACGGCTATCAGCCAATCAGATTCAAGAACCAGACAGAACTGTTGTGTAAATATATATATATATATATATATATATATATATATATATATATATATATATATATATATATATATTTTTTTTTTTTTTTTTTTTTAGCATTTTAGCTAAATGACTGCTAGATGGCTGTCTTAGACTTGAGACTGAACTGACAGGTTAAGTCAGGAGAAAAACCACCTTCTGTTGTATTTCAGCATCCAGCACTTTGTTCCTGAGGCAAAGACAGAAGCATCTGTGCCGACCCACACAACCTTCACCTCACTCTTACCTCACTTTAAACTGACAGACTATGAGCGCATCTTCATAACCTTAATGAGACGCTTTTATTAGCGTTAACTCTGACCTTTAGAAAGCCTCCAGGGCTATGCTGTGTTTCAGACCGCCATTTCTGTTTCTATGTCTGAAACTACAAATGAAAGCAGAGGTTATATGCTACTAAGCTGGGGGAATCAAAACCAATTTAAATGCATGAATTAATAGATTTTTTTTAGGAACACTCCTGTGATGTTACTTTCAGATTGAGTCTTCTGGGAATTCAATTCACAAAGGACAACAAGAACTCGGTGAAGAACCAGCCTGTAGTTGTTTTTAGAACTAGATGAGAAAAAAACGTTAGTATAAATTGTTGTGAGTGAATATGAATATGAGTATTCTCAGAAGTTAAAACACCTTAAAAGAAAACTACATATGTTTTTGTTTTATACAAACCATTCAACAGAATCCTAACAGTGTTTTCACAGTGGTGCTACAGAGGAATTATTTTTGGTTCCCCAATCAACCTTTTGGTGAATGCTCCTTAAAGGAATCAATTACATTCAAATGACAGATAAACTGCTTATTTCAAATGAGCTAAAATTTAATTGGGGGGACAAATTATTTGTTTTGTGTTCAATCTCAATTTTAAACTTGTAAAGACAGTTGAGTTAATATGTATTGGCACAACATGAAATAATTGTGTAGGTGCAACAGATTAGGAGTGAATCTTTCAAGATTTTTCAGAACATTTTTCCACTTTGAAGAAACTTTTATGTAGCAACAGTGCCATATGTTATATACTCACAGGCCACTTTATTAGGTACACCTGTCCAACTGCTTGTAAACACAAATTTCTAATCAGCCAATCACATGGCAGCAACTCATCACATTTAGGCATGTAGGTTAAGATGATCTGCTGCATTTCACACTGATCATCAGAATAGGGAAGAAAGGTGATTTACTTTGAACGTGGCATGGCTGTTGGTGGCAGACGGGCTGGTCTGAGTATTTCAGAAACTGCTGATCTACAGGGATTTTCAAGCACAAGCATCTTTAGGGTTTACAGAGAATGGTCTGAAAAAGAGAAAATATCCAGTGAGCAGCAGATCTTTGGGCGCAAATTCCCTATTGATACCAGAGGTCAGAGCTGATAGAAAGGGCAACAGTAGCTCAAATAACTATTCGTTACAACCGAGGTATGCAGAAGAGCATCTCTGAACCAACCTTGGGCTACTGCAGCAAAAGACCACACCGGGTGCCACACCTGTCAAGCTAGGAATAGGAAACTGAGGCTACAATTTGCACAGGCGCACCAGGAATGGACAATAGAAGATTGGAAAAACATTGCCTGTTCTGATGAGTCTCGATTTCTGCCTTGTATCAACAGTTCAGGGTGCTGGTGGTGGTGTAATGGTGTGGGGGATACTTTCTTGACACATTTTGGGCCCATTAGTACCAATTGAACATCATGTCAACGCCATGCCTACCTGAGTATTGTTGCTGATCATGTCCATCTCTTCATGACCACAGTGTAATCTTCTGATGGCTACTTCTAGCAAGATAACACTTCATGTTATAAAGTGTGAATCATCTCAGACTGGTTTCTTGAACATGACAGTGAGTTAACTCTACTCAAATGGCATCCACAGTCACCAGAGCTCAATCCAACAGAGCAGATTTGGGATGTGGTGGAACGGGAGATTCTAATCAGGGATGTGCAGCCGACAAATCTGCAGCAACTCTGTGATGCTATCATGTTAATATGGACCAAAATCTCTGATGAATAATTCCAGTACCTTGTTAAATCTATGCCTCGAAGGGTTAAGGCAGTGAAGGCAAAAGTGGGTCCAACCCAGTACTAGTAAGGTGTACCCAATAAAGTGGCCCATGAGTTTAGGTTCATAGTGGAACCATTAATGCTAATATTAATAATAATAAAAATAATAATAACAACAAAATACTATCTTTTAAAAAACTATGAATTCATTTATAACTTTTATTATTGTTTATCTAAACAATATGTTTTCATAAAAACATCTTTGAAAATGATTTATTTTAAACCTAATTTTAAAATTCTTATTAGGTCTCATTAAATAGACATTTTATGCTAATATAAAAAAAAAATATTGTGTGTTAAAAATAGTTACAAAATCGCATCTTTATTGAACCTTTTCATGTTAATGACAAGTAATGAAGAATAATTATGAATACAAATTTTGAAGAACATTCAACAATGAATAATAAACATTATTTTATTTGTTTTTCAATTACAAAAATGCTCATAGATTAAAATAATTTTGAGTAACAAAAGCGATGTCTGACAGACTTAAGTCTTAATTTCTAACCAATTCAAAACAAATTGAAAAAAATAATTATCAATGATGTTTATTTAACTGTATATTTTTGTGTTATTTATTTATTCATTTACACCTCACAGCAAGATGGTCGCTAGTTCATGGGTTCGAACCTCGGCTGGGGCAGTTGGCATTTCTGTGTGGAGTTTGCATGTTCTCCCTGCGTTCGAGTGGGTTTCCTCTGGGTGTTCCTGTTTACCCCACAGTCCAAAGACATGCGGTACAGGTGAATTGGGTAAACTAAATTATCTGTAGTGTATGTGTGTGAATGAGTGTGTATGGATGTTTCTTAGAGACGGGTTGGGGCTGGAAGGGCATCCACTGCATAAAAACATGCTGGATAAGTTGGCGGTTCATTCCGCTGTGGCGACCCCAGATTAATAAAGAGACTAAGCAGAAAAGAAAATGAATGAATTTATTCATTTTCCTTCAGCTCAGACTATTTATTAACCTGCAGTTGCCACGGCAGAACGAACCGCCAACTATTCCAACATGTTTCACACAGTGGATGCCCTTCCAGCGGCAACCCAGTACTGGGGAACACCCATACACACTCATACACTACGGACAATTTAGCCTACCCAATTCACTTGTTCTGCATATCTTTGTACTGTGGGGGAAACTAAAGCACCCAGAGGAAACCCACGCAAACACAGGAAGAACATGCAAACTCCACATAGAAATGCCAACTGACTCGAACCAACGACCTTCTTGCTGTGGGGTGATTGTGCTAACCACTGAGTCACCATATTATTTATTTTTATTCATTTTATTTTATCATCATTGTTTTTTTTCTTGTAAGGGATAGAGTAAATATATGACCTAAATGATAATATCGCAATATGTGTTCAGATCATTTGAATTTAAGTGTTTTTTTTTCTGTTCTTTCTCTCTTTAATAATCAATAAAGAGAATTGTGAAATAAAAAAAATAACTATATCAACTAGAGACATAAAAAATCTAAATAAATTAATTGAAAATTATTGTAGATACTTATTAACGCATAAAATGTCCTGCAGCGCTCAGAGATCAAAATGAAGCTTTGAAATAAAAGTAATCTTGAATATTATTGAATTTTTTGCTGGCAGCTGGGGGCCCTTCAAAGCATCGAGAAGCACTGCTCTAATGATATGACAAGGCAAAAATCACACAGAGATCTCAGGCTATTAATATAAGAGAGTACAAAACAGCCTATAATTGGGAGCATATAATCATGCTGAAACTGTCCACAGATAGTGTCTTCTAATCAAGAGAATCCAGAACACCACTGAAAGCATGCATTCTGAGCACGCAGACATAAATGAAAGAGAAGCGGTGCCAGCTCGACCCGTCTGTCTGAGACTGAGCACACACAAACCAGACTACACTTATGCCTTATAAAACATGAATGTGAGCTCTGCAGAACAAACAACTTCACAAACTTCTTTTCTGCAGTAAATACTGTTGTTCGTCATCTGACAAACTTCTCTGAAGGTCAAATTTATTGTGTACTAACCCAATTCCCATCCCCAGCCGTCATTGGGTAATGAGCAAATCGTACTAAATTGTACGAATTAGATCATACGAATTTATACGAATTAGCCACTAAAGCAAAAATGAATTGCCTTGAGATTGCGTTGGACATTAATATTAGGTTAGATTGAGGTCTCCAGAATCTATGGAGAATGTTGTTTTGAAGTCCAATAACAATGTGAAATGACGTTGATTTTAGGTTGTATTGGAAAGTGACTGAAATCCAACGTCGAGCCAACATCTTAAACCGTCATATTGACGTCAAATACTGACATTTATTTGTCAGGTTTGGCAACCAATATCCAACATCTGATAGACGTCATAGTAGTAACATCTACACAACGTCAAGCTGTAATATCATTAGACAAACATCCCAGCAGACACACAACTCCATAAGACATTACAGCCTGATCTCACGAGGAAACGCAAGTATTTTACGTTTTGTCAGTTTAGTGGCTTATTCGTACGAATTCGTATGAGTTCAGTCGTACGAAAATGTACAATTTTAAAAAGGAGGCGTGGCACACAACCCCACCCCTAAGCCCAGCCGTCATTGGGTGATGAGCAAATCGTACTAAATTGTAATAATTAGATCATACGAATTCATACGAATTAGCCACTAAAGCAAAAAGTTACGAATTTCCTTGAGATTGCGTTGGACATTAATATTAGGTTAGATTGAGGTCTCCAGCATCTATGGAGAATGTTGTTTTGACGTCCAATAACAATGTGAAATGACGTTGATTTTAGGTTGTATTGGAAAGTGACCGAAGTCCAACGTCGAGCCAACATCTTAACCCATCATATTGACGTCAAATACTGACATTTATTTGTCAGGTTTGGCAACCAAAATCCAACATCTGATAGACGTCATAGTAGTAACATCTACATAACGTCAAGCTGTAACATCATTAGACAAACCTTCCAGAAGACACACAACTCCATAAGACATTACAGCCTGATCTCACGAGGAAACGTAAGTATTTTACGTTTTGTCAGTTTAGTGGCTAATTGGTATGAATTCGTATGAGTTCAGTCGTACGAAAATGTACGATTTTAAAAAGGAGACGTGGCACACAACCCCACCCCTAAGCCCAGCCGTCATTGGGTGATGAGCAAATCGTACAAAATTGTACGAATTAGATCATACGAATTTATACGAATTAGCCACTAAAGCAAAAAGTTACGAGTTGCCTTGAGATTGCGTTGGACATTAATATTAGGCTAGATTGAGGTCTCAAGCATCTAATGAGAATGTTGTTTTGATGTCCAATAACAATGTGAAATGACGTTGATTTTAGGTTGTATTGGAAAGTGACCGAAATCCAACGTCGAGCCAACATCTTAACCCGTCATATTGACGTCAAATACTGACATTTATTTGTCAGGTTTGGCAACCAAAATCCAACATCTGATAGACGTCATAGTAGTAACATCCACACAACGTCAAGCTGTAACATCATTAGACAAACCTTCCAGAAGACACACAACTCCATAAGACATTACAGCCGGATCTCATGAGGAAACGCAAGTATTTTACGTTTTGTCAGTTTAGTGGCTTATTCGTACGAATTCGTATGAGTTCAGTCGTACAAAAATGTACGATTTTAAAAAGGAGGCGTGGCACACAACCCCACCCCTAAGCCCAGCCGTCATTGGGTGATGAGCAAATCGTACTAAATTGTAAGAATTAGATCATACGAATTTATACGAATTAGCCACTAAGCAAAAAGTTACGAGTTGCCATGAGATTGCGTTGGACATTAATATTAGGTTAGATTGAGGTCTCCAGCTTCTAAGGTCAATGTTGTTTTGACGTCCAATAACAATGTGAAATGACGTTGATTTTAGGTTGTATTGGAAAGTGACTGAAATCCAACGTCGAGCCAACATCTTAAACCGTCATATTGACATCAAATACTGACATTTATTTGTCAGGTTTGGCAACCAAAATCCAACATCTGATAGACGTCATAGTGGTAACATCCACACAACTTCAAGCTGTAACCATTAGACGATCATATTTTGATGTTTTTGGGTTGCGTTGGACAGTTACCAAAATGCAACGTCTGTTCGACATTGGACATTAACCTGATGTTGGGTACTGGCGTAATAATCAAGGAACTTTGATGCCTTACCATGGCTGGAGCAGGCGTAAGGATATTATGCAGCCTGAAAATAGTCCCCTGCACCAAAATCTACACTTGGACAACCTGTTAAAATCTGCATAATATCAATTCCCCTGCAGCAGGCATGGTACAGCAGCAAAAATCCTTGATTATTACGCCGGAAACAGTGTAGTTCCTACCCATATCAGTTTAAAAAGAGCAACTTTAATTGTCAGACTTAGCAAATACAAGAGTGAAGCTTTAAACTCTAGTTACTATTTTTCAGTAACTAGCACAACACTGGTCGAGACGTCAAAATCTCCAATAATTCAAATAAAATCACGCAGCAGAAAGCACATCTGAAGTCTTTTCCATCAATTTGGGAGTAAAATAATTCGACAATGGTAATCCATTTGAATGCGATTTTTCATTTTCCTTAGTGTAAATGAATCCTACCCCTGCAGGGATATGCACATTTATTTTTAAAATGGAAAATGATGCTGTGCATCACAGAGCCGCTCATGCATGCTTTGTCTTCATTGCTGGCACATACCCGCCAGTAACTGGTCCACACAATTTAATGTTTCACCCCGTGCCTTGAAGAAATCCACCGCCACGTTCTTCACCATCAGCTTCTTTTAAATAAACAGCAGTGTGTTAAGAAAGAAAATGGACACATACACACATTCACTTGACTTCAGGAGCACAACATTTATGGTTATCAGTACTGTACAAATACATGCTCAATAATAATAATAATAATAATAATAATGATCATAATAATGGTCCACATCGATTTAACAACAAACTGAGCTCCACCTGAAGTCTTCGTCTAATAAATTAGAAATAAATTATAATTACAAATGACTATCAATGGGACAATTCAAAAAGACAGTTCTTCAGCACACAGATGTAACCACTGATTAGAAAGAAATAACATGTAGAAAATTAAGTCAAAGCACTAGCAATAACACAGAAACTCATATGTACATTTGGACAATGTACAATATTTTTACAAGAGAGCCAAGCGGTCACTTTAAAAGACACAGTAAACGGAGAGGAATTTAAGCCTTTGAGCCCTTTCACTACTTCAGAGTGAGGAAAAAGATTAGACTTGGACTCAATCATTTCTCCTGATAAACACGGAGGGGAAACTGGCTGTGAAATCACCCTGCATCCAAGTAGGAAAGTAAATCAGAAATTAAAGGAACACTCCACTTTTTTGGGGGAAAATAGGCTCATTTTACAGCTCCCCCAGAATTAAACAGTTTAGTTTTACCGTTTTTGAATCCATTCAGCTGATCTCCGGGTCATTTTGTAGCATAGCTTAGCATAAATCATTGAATCAGATTAGACCATTAGCATCTAACTCAAAAAACAACAACAAGAGTTTTCATAGTATTTTCCTATTTAAAGCTTGACTTAAAGTTGAAGTCTTGAAGTTGAATATTTACATTTTTAAATATTTCCCAAATGATGTTTAACAGAGCAAGGAAATTTTCACAGTATGTCTGATAATATTTTTTCTTCTGGAGAAAGTCTTATTTGTTTTATTTCGGCTAGAATAAAAGCAGTTTTTAAATTTTAAAAAGCCATTTTAAGAACAAAATTATTAGCCCCTTCAAGCTAGTTTTGTTTTCGATATTCTACAGAACAAACCATCATTATACAATAACTTGCCTAATTACCCTAACCTGCCTAGTTAACATAATTAACCTAGTTGAGCCTTTAAATGTCACATTAAGCTATATAGAAGTGTCTTGAAAAATATCTAGTCAAATATGATTTACTGTCATCATGGCAAAGATAAAATAAATCAGTTATTAGAGATGAGTTATTAAAACTATTATGTTTAGAAATGTGTTAAATAAATCTCTCCGTTAAACAGAAATTGAGGAAAAAAATAAACAGGGGGGCTAATAATTCTGACTTCAACTGTATCTGTAGTTACATCATGTACTAAGTGCTTGGTATGTCTAGGAACTATACTCTCATTCTGGCGTAATAATCAAGGAACTTTGATGCCTTACCATGGCTGGAGCAGGCGTAGTGATATTATGCAGCCTGAAAATAGTCCCCTGCACCAAAATCTACACTTGGACAACCTGTTAGAATCTGCAAAATATCATTGCCCCTGCTGCAGGCATGGTACAGCAGCAAAAATCCTTGATTATTACGCCGGAATTAGTATAGTTCCTACCTATATCACTCTAAAAAGAGCAACTTTAATTGTCAGACTTAGCAAATACAAAAGACTGAAGCTTTAAATAGAAGAAAAGATTGAATTATTTAGTTAATGTTCGAGCAAGATGCTAATAGTCTAATCCAATTCAGTGATCTATGCTAAGCTAAGCTAAGCTAAGCTAAGCTAATGTGCTCCTGTCAGAACCATAGATTGGCTAAATGGATTCAACAAAGGTAAAACTTAACTCTGTTTTCCAAATGGAGAGCTCCTTTAAGATTAACCTTGCAGCCACACTCGCAGGACGACAGACGCTTTCACACACCACACAAAACACTCCTTTTCTCTCTATTTCTGCATGTACACACACACATACTCGGTCTGTATCTCCCTCCCGTCACTTTCCTTTTTATACGCATCTTTTTTTCTGTGAGATGCCCACCATTGTAAATCACAGAAATCCTTCTTTAATCGCTTTCAAAAACTCTCTCAGAGGAGGCAAGGACACTTTAAAATCATCCACACGAAAGCCTTCAGTGTTCACAGTTACATCGCTAGGGCTCCTCTCAGTGCCACGGCTCCTGAGATTTAGCTGGGAGTCACCTGAAAAGTCCCTGCTTACTTCTATATATAAGTCTTGAATGAAAATCAAAAGTTTGGAATAATTAAGAAGCTTTCATGGGTTTATTTATTTAAAAACTCTGAATTTATTTGATTAAAAATACAGTAAAATCTGTAATACATTTGTATCATTATTTTTAAATGTAATTAATTTTTTATTGTAAAGATGAAATTTAGCATTAGCATTTAGCAGTGTCACACAATACTTCTGAAATCATCCTGACATAGTTTCTTATTATCTATGCTGTCTGCAATGTAAAGCTTTTTCCCTACATTTACAAATTACTTACTTTAAATACCAGTTTGATGTTCACCAAAAAAAAAAATGTGATCACATTCAGACCAGGCAGACAAAAGATTTTTAAAAATAATACATTTAATAATAGCTACAGAATTTTACTTATGACTTGTGAATGGTTTGGAACTTGAAATCAATTTTATTTAACAGGGACAACGGTTATTGATCCTGGTCTATTTGTAAACATCAAATCTATTTGCATATGTGAGGAACTAGTTACTCTTGTTGGACCTTTAACTAATTGGATACAGTTTTTTTTTTCTAATTTATTCTCCCAGTTCATTATTAAAATCCCCCATGATCAGCATTTCTTAAGGGGGCGAAGCAGTGGCGCAGTGAGTAGTGCTGTCGCCTCACAGCAAGAAGGTCGCTGGGTTGCTGGTTAAAACCTCGGCTCAGTTGGCATTTCTGTGAGGAGTTTGCATGTTCTCCCTGCGTTCGCGTGGGTTTCCTACGGGTGCTCCGGTTTTCCCCCACAGTCCAAAGACATGCTGCAGGTGAATTGGGTAGGCTAAATTGTCCGTAGTGTATGAGTGTATGAGGGTGACAGGCCGGCCGGAATGTGTAATAAAGTCATTATCATATGGACAGGTCTAAATGGAGGACTTGTTCCAAACTGCCGACCCCATAACCATACGGGACTAAGGCCAAAGAAGAAGATGATTGGCATATCTTTTGTGATCACGTTGCTTTAGAATTTTATAAAAAAATTTTTTATAAAAACTAATTTGAAGAATACAGATGCAAAAACCCCTAAAAGCCGTATAAAGTTTCCTTAAAAAATTAGCAGTTTTATCAGGCTCCTGTTTGTAGGTTCGGCTATTTTAAGTTTATGGCAAAGAATGCACTCTTTTAAAGGTTTTACAAATGAAAACTCAACATAAGCATAGGGGTCTGAGAAAAATGCTCATTTTTGATGGAAATTTCAGCAGCACTTAGAGGCTTTTTGCATCTGACTTTTTGCATCTGAGCTCTTCATATCAGCAGATGGTGGCCTATACAAAAAAATTATATTAATTGACAACAATTTGGCCAAATCACAAGACTCGTTTTAGATTCCTACATTTCCCAAGTCATCCATTTTAAGAAGGGGGTTTCATTTAGAATTTTATCATAGAATGATTTACTTGAAGAGGCCACTTACGCAGCATTATGAAACGTTGGCACCAGGGCCTGAAAGTATTTCAAGTTTTGGGGTTTGTAAACAAAGATTATTATGACATTTCTAAATATGCTGATAGCTTTTGATTAGTTTTGTCATGCAACTACTAGACTGGAAAAAAAACTATTCAAAGATGATTCCTTGGATTTACTACACTTTTTTTAAGGTAAGTGGTTGTAAACAATTTATTTGGGCTGAATTTAAACAAACAAATGAAGTTGAACATACATTCATTGTCTTTTCGGCTTAGTAACTTTATTAATCTGGGGTTGCTACAGCGAAATAAATTGCCAACTTATCCAGCATGTGTTTTATGCAACGGATGCCCTTCCAGCTGCAACCCATCTCTGGGAAACATCCATACACACTCACACTCATACACTACGGACAATTTAGCCAACCCAATTCGCCTGTACCGCATGTCTTTGTTATTAATCTGTGGGTCATGTGCGTTCCGAACTGTGGGTTGGGATCAGTTACGTACCCCTAATATTTATATAGCTATATGTAATCTTTTCCCAAAGATTTGAATACTTTGGCATCAAAGAAATAATTGTTTAAAAATATATTAAATTGTAAAAAAAAGAAGATGCAGAATGTTACTGTATTTCAAATCAAGTAAACTATATACAGCTTTAATCATAACTATTCCAAACTTTTAATCTGTAGTGTAACCGAACACATAAAAGCAGGCTGAAAAACATGTATATCTACAGCAAAAACGCAATGGTGGCACTTTCCCCACATACATTGGCTAACAGATGCACAAATCATCATACTGTATGCTTGTGCAATGGGCTCAGATTAAACAGAGACTGAGTTCACCGAACACGGTTTGACAGATTTTGTGTAGGCCCTGACACAGAGCAGATAAAGCCTTTTGAAACAGTTACAAAAAACCACACACACTTCCCTGCCTGTGCTGTAAACATAAATGTTATCGAAAACATCTTTAAAAGGTCAGAAACCAACAGGAGGATTGAAGTCTAAATCTGTAAACTGGATATACGAAGAGTCTGTCTAGCAGAACCCGTGCATGCTTTATGACACTTTAGTCCCTTAAAAGCCAAGGCCATATTTGGTCCAGCGTTCAGATGGAACATAATGGATTTTCTTTAAATCGGCCGCTGCTATAATGAGACCGCTCTTCTCGGACGGATTGAAACGGCAGCCTAATTAAGGGAAAGTTGCAGGCAAACATACCACAACCATCTTCAGCCATATAAAGTGGAGTTGAATGCGAGAGTCCTACTGTGGTTACGTGTTGTTTTTTAGGCAAACGATCCATTAGCTGCAACTTCTCTGTAATAAAGACGAAAGAAATCATGACAGTACAGCAAATCGATCTGGGTATGATAGTCCTGTCAGCCATTTGGATGACTGTAAGATAACCACATGCTCTAGATTTGATCCGGCAGCAAAAGTTCTCGGAATGGTTCGTGCAGTGCAGTTCCTGTTGAGGAGAAGATATGAGGTCAACCTCTCACCACAGGGCCTGTGTGGGCTGTTAGGGGCACTTGGGAGCCGTAGTCATAGTCCAAATCGACAACGTGTGAGCCGCCAATCAAGCGCCCATGAGAGTATCCCCTTCTGTCGGCACGTCTGTCACGGAAGTTCTGGATGTAACTCTAAAAGAAAGAGCGAATGCAATCAATCTCTGATCAATTGAAAAGATAAGCATAAAGATTGGTTTGACAGGTTCTGTTGATTAGCTCTTAAAGGAATACTCCTCATTCAGAAACAGGCTCATTTTACATCTCCACTAAGATTACAGCTGAGCCGATCTCCAAGTCTAATGGGGCACTTTTAGCGTAGCTTAGCGTAGATATCTGAAAAGGATTAGACCAATGTTTCTTAACCGCGTTCCTGGAGGACCACCAGCTCTGAACATTTTCCATGTCTCCCTAACCAAACCCACCTGATTCAGATCATCAGCTCATTAGCAGAGACTGAAAGAGCTGTAATGGGTGTGACAGACTAAGGAGACATCCAAAACATGCAGTGCTAGTGGTCCTGCAGAAACATGGTTGAGAAGCACTGGATTAGATCGTTAGGATTTGTTGGAAATATAAAAACCCAGGAGACTCGTTACTTGCAGAATTCTATAAGAGGTGTTGGTTGTTCTGCAGTCAAACCGCATCTTCAAGGAGTCCAATTGAGTCCACAAGAGCCTACAAGAGTCTCTTACTGTCTAAAATTGACCTAACTAGTCTAAATTGAGTCTAATTTGGACAGATATGGATTATATAATTAATCACCAACCAATATAATATATAAGTATACATAAGTATATTTATAAATAATAAATATATTAATAAATATAAAATAAATATATATAAATATAATAATAAATATAGATATACACGTATCTATATTGTTGTTAATTTGAAACTAGATTATATAAATTTATATTTCAACTAGGGATGCTCTGATCGATCGGCAGAAGATCGATATTGGCTGATAATTTCATGACTCAATCGGTACTCATTAATCTGGGGTGCATTTTCAAAAACCATCTTTCGCCAACTAAGGTCTCAAGTTCCATCGTTACAAACATAGTTTGTGGATTTGGCTTTTCCCAAATCCATTGTTCCAATGAACATTCGCAAACTGCGCGGCAAACTTGTATTACAACTAGCTGTAGTTCGTAGTTCACAGTAAACTTTACTAAAACATAAATAATAATGACAATTATTATTATTATTATTATTAAAATTATTATTAATAATTATTATTATTGATCATAAATAAGATTAAAAAGATTTGTTTTCCTTAATAAATGGCCTACTGTAAATTACAACCATTAACCATTTATATGATTTATTTACGAGATTTGTGTTAGCTAAATGGTTTTTATGTTTAAAATTTGAAATAATGTACCATTTACATATATTTCAATTAATAAGGTAAGCGAGTACATGTTTTTATCAAAACTAAAATTGGATTTTTTTTTAAATGCGTCTGCGTCTAAAACAATATAATTTGCACACAAAAAATTATCTGGCTCTTCTCTAAAGAACTTGCTGCTCCGCCCTGTTTAGAGCATCATTCCGAACGTTTTGCGTCATAGCTAACGTAGTTCACATGATGGATCGGCGACAAAGCAACTACGAGTTTTGGGAAACACTCGCCACTACATTGTTCTTTTACCAAATGGTGCATTGTACTATGATAGTTCAGTCACAAGTTATGTCTTTGTTTATGAAACACACCCCTGGTGGATTTTATGAACCAATCATAAGTATGATGGCTTAGGAGTTCACAAGTAGAGGAAGATGCACATGTGCACCCAGGTTTCACATCAGCAGCGCTGCAATCGTTTTAATCCGTTTTGTTCACTATTTTCTTTAAAGCTGCTTCTAACCATGACATGTCCACAATAAATTGTTATAATAGATTTATTAAGGGATTATATGCAACATCCTTAATTTATTCTCCTAGGTACGGAAAAAGCTCCACTTAAGTATCACACTAGGAAGGAAAATGTACGGTTATATAACTTTTGAAGAATCAGAATTGGTACTTGGTATCGGCCGATTACAATGACAAGGAATCGGTACTTGGTATCGGCTGCAAAAATCCTGATCGAAGCATCCCTAATTTCAACAAATCTTGCAGAAAATTTTCGAAAAAGAGTTTTGAGCCTTTTCCAATTTAAAGTTTAACTTTTCTGTAGCTTCATTGTATACTGAAATGAAATAAAAATTAAGAAAAGTAAATGTTCTTATGCGATGTAACTATAGAAGAATAGTTATATGTAAATATAGAAGATTTTTTTGAGCAAGATGCTAATGGAATGGTCAATTCCATGATTGCTAAGCTAAAAGTGCTCCTGCTAGACCTGTAGATCGTCTGAACGGATTAAAAAATGGTCAAACTTAACTGTTTAACTCTTTGGAAGTTGTAAAATGTGCCTATTTCCAAAACAAGAGGAGTGCTCCTTTAAGATAACTGACAGGTGGATTCGTGATGAGAAAGAGGAATATAGTTACCGGAGAAAGTACATCTCCATCGAAGCGGCGGATGGTGTTGGGCTTCCGGCGGTGGGTTGGCTCGGGATGCTGGACTTTTGGTGGAGGATTTGGGGGGTGAGGATTGGTCTGAGGGGGGTGGTGGTACTTCTGTTGCTGTTGCTGTGGCGGCTGTTTCTGTGGCTTTTTCTTCTTTTTCTTTCGGCATTCCCTGCGCTCCTCTTTTTGACGGATTCGCATTAGCTGCACTCGTCTCTGCTGGTGATTGATGAAGACTAGAAAAGGAAGGAATCGATAAAGACAGATAGGATTGGGAGATATAGCTCTGATATGGCTTCAGCAGCACATCAGGTCAAAAACAGAGCCGTTATTCTGTGCTGTAAAGGCACTGTTATGTGTATTGGCTGCGATTCGCCATCAGTGGTCCAGAGCCAAGCTGATAAACAAACCGTTGAGTGTTTTGACACATTCGGCTCTGCACAGGGCTAAATCGACATTCTGTTCTGTCATTATTAAAAACAGACGGATTATTTCTGCCCATTCAGTCGCTGTGTTGTGCCTCAACAGCTCCGTGGCCCATCTGTCAGGGAATTCGTGTAATGGTCTTTCTCTGTCGCTCTCCCCCTCAGAAAACACTCCTCCCACTCTCGCCTCTATTCTTCTGCCCCTTCCTCATGGCAGCGCCCTCCCCCATCCCGCCAAACAAGGGCCCAGCTTGTCGCCATGGCAACCACCCCCAGCGCAGTTCACACTGTCTGTTCTCCCAGTGGGCATTTTAATGCTTTATCTCAGTGTAACGGTTTGTTTAGCCTTGCGCTTGACAAGGAAAAGTAGTGTATTCATGCATATATTTAAAAGAGAAACGTTCAAGGTTCTGGAGACGTCTGGAAATGTATACCCACAATTCTGTATTGGCCATAGACGGTGTGATTTCTACCTTTAGATATTTCCTGAATACTCTTGACATTGCTAAGGATGTAGGTGGTTTCTCTGTACTAGAAAGTGTTCAAGTGGTTTAAAAGTCCCAATTCATGGATTTCAGGTCATGCTTTCCCATTGAGTCACTTATGGTTTCCACTGAGTGGTAAGATACGGTACACTTATATGGCCGTTTTCACTGTCAAAGGGTACTTAAAAAGCAAACCATAGCATACCACTTTTTGGGTACCCTTTTGAAAGGGTACCTTGCACAACAAAAGGAAACCAAAAAGGTGTAGCAAGATGCGCAGCTGAACGCTATTGGTTTACAGAGATACGTTTCTAGTTCATGCACAAGCCAAGTGAATGAAAACACTATAACAATATATAAATAAGAAGAAGAGCAAAATATGCCGTTTGCCCCGTTGTTGTTTACAAGGCCATCTAAGCGCAAACGGTTTCACTTTCTCGAGAGATCTTGCGTGAACGTCTGTCTATACATGAAATAATTTCTTTAGCTAATGATCATATTGCGTGTGTGATTATTGAAGTGCTTCTGACATCCGATCCTATAAGAAACTGACAAATGCGAGAAGATGAGTGAAGCACGAAAAAACGAGAAAAAAAAGGAGAAACCAGAAAAACAAAGGAGCAGATGATTCTTTCAACAACCTAAAACATGAACAAACTACCATATTTAACTATTATCATCATCACATTTTGGACTATAAACTCGAAATCAATATTACTCATGAAATAATGTTGAGCGGAGCACATGCTTTTGATTGATCGCAGCTGGTTCCGCATTAACTAACACTTGATTCACCAATCAGATGATTCCTAACTCACTATAAATAACCAGAGTTTCTTTCTTTAGTTATCTTTGCCTTAAAGAGTTCCCCCTTCCACCCCTACTCATCCACCTTTCCCTTTATAGGGCAGCACAGTGGCCCAGTGGTTAGCACTGTTGCTTCACAGCAAGATTGACACTGGTTCAAATTCTTAACAGGCCAGTAGTCATTTCTGTGCGGAGTTGACATGTCCTCCCCGTGCTTGCTTGGGTTTTCCCTGGGATCTCTGGTTTCCTCCCACAGTCCAAAAACATGTGTCATAAGTAAATAGATCAATCTAAGTTAGCACTACCCTGCTGAAAAATCCAGCTTAAACCAGCCTAGGCTGGTTGGCTGGTTTTAGCTGGTCGACCAGCCTGGATTTAGATGAGTTTTGGCCCCTTCCAGGCTGGTTTCCAGCCATTTCCAGCCTGGTCTTAGCTGGTCAAGCTAAGAGATGACCAGCTAAAACCAGGTTAACCAGCCCAGCCAAGCTGGGAGTCCAGCCAAAACCAGCTATTTCCTTATGTTTAAGCTGTTCACTTTCAAGCCTGACCAGCTAAGACCAGGCTGGAAATGGCTGGAAACTAGCCTGGAAATGGCCAAAACCCCTCTAAACCCAGGGTGGTCGACCAGGTAAAACCAGCCAACCAGCCTAGGCTGGTTCAAGCTGGATTTTTCAGCAGGTTATAGTTGAGCTCTTAACCAGCAGTATCTCTATATAGCAATTTAAAATCTGTCATCAGCTCTAAATAATATGGGGAGATCTCGAGACCTCAAGGATCTTATGAGCTCAGGGCTCTCTCCTAGGACAGCATGCCAAACTCACTTTATAATCAATCATCAGCTAAGCGGTAACTCTTTGAATGATACAGATGAGAGGTTTGCACTGACCCTGGGCTATATGGTGGGTGTTGTTTTTGAACCCAAATAAGAGCTAAATATAGGCTGTGTGTACTATTGGTACCCTTTTGGCAGTGGAAACGCAAGCCTGATGAAGGTGACCCGTACCAACCCTAACGTCTCAGGAAACGGGCCATTAGAGAGACTGTGAGAGGTAGACACAGCTGATCTCCACAGCAAGTAATTAAGTAGGATAGTTATAAAAAAGAAACTATCCATAAATCTCTATAAATACACCAAGAAGGAAATTTAAGGAAGACACCTTGTTTCCAAAAACACATGGAGCGATGTCCTCTTAAAGAGACTTTATATCAGATTATACTTATGTAAGAATTTGGGATCTTTTTTGGTACAATGTACAAAAAATGTGACATTTATGCTTGTTTCTGATATCCTTTCTTCTGTTCTAAAACACATGGAACCAACAAAGCTCACTTATAATGCTCTTATAAAGCTCTTATAATAAGCTGTTCTCTACTATAATGTCAATGTGTAATGCTAGGAAAATTGATTAAAGTCTAACATCAGTGTGACCTATATACTCTATTATATCACAGCCAGATCTGCATACTCTATTGTCTCAAAGAATGGTAGGATGAAAAAATCTAATGTGAATCTGAATTAATCTGTCCTCTAAAATAGTGCGCTATATTAGGCAAATTAACTGAACCGTCCATATAAGTGTGTTTGAGGGGGTTAGAGCATAAACACTGTAGAAGGCTGACCTAGCAGGACTGGACACCCCTGCATCACATGGAAGGTCCTGATGTACTTCATTATCTGTGTCCTGCTCCATCATGCACAAAGTCAGTGCGCAAGCCATGAAAAATATATTCAGTTGGCGACTGATTGTGAACTGAGCCGTTTGGCATGTATGCAAACCCTACATTTTTGATGGCTCAATTTGCTCATGTGCTGTCGTTTACCCAGATGGTGTGTAGATGATCTGATGATGTGAATTGTGTCATACAGACTATCCACAAGCCCAAGTGGAACGTGAACAAGGGAAGTATACTATGTTTTAGCCACAGTTTTGCCTCTTTTACTATAATGCTTTGCTTCTCCTGAGCAGTGCATTTCAGTTCAGCACATTACAGTACTTTTTGGTACAGGTCACCCTGATCAGGCTTGCATTTCCACTACCAATAGTACCTTTACTTGGTAGGCAAGGTGTATGCCAGAAAATTGCTATAAATTTCATTCTCACTGGTTCATATATCACATCTTTTTTTTTAGAACTCAAGTATATTATTTCAAATATAAACTGTAAACTTTCCACATTTTTTATCTTTAAAGAGCCCCTATTATGGGTTTTTGAAAATGAGCTTTCATGGATTGTAACACAGCTCCAAGTGAACGAAAACATCCAGCTGAGGTTTAAAGCTGAAAGTGCACCGTGTTTAAAACTATTGATTCTTTAACGAAATAGTCGACTCAAAGTAGAATGATTAAATCGAGTTGGGTTCGAGTCTTTTGCTTGAATGTTTTAACATTCGAATTTGAACCACTGAATTTATGGAAGCGAATATTTAAACTGAAATAAAATGAACTGGAAATCGCCTTTTGAATATTATACATCATATTTTTAACGGGTATTGAATATTTTGTATGTGAAATCTGGAAATTGAATATGAATAATTGAATTTATAAGTATGAAAACGTGTTTGAAATATTTTTTGTTAAAATATTCACAGTTTAAATAAACAGCTATGTTAAACTTCAGGACCTAAACATACAAAACCTGGAATTCAAGTCATTAAAATAAAAGAACTTGTTAATTCTGTGTGTTTTTTTTTTCAGTTTGTGCTATTCAACAAGCTTTTTAATTCAATACTTTTGGCATTGATTTTGTTCCATATTGCTTCTTCCTTTACTGATTTAAATGCATTTGAACTCGCGATCCTCTGTCCTTTGTCTTTGCTATGGCCACCATTAACTGTTCCTACACACACGCAGCGTGATCAATTTTCAAAGTTTAACTTTTGCCACTGTGTGGATTAATACTGAATGTGTTTCGCTGTTATTACCTGGGGTTAGGGTTAAGATTAGAGTGATATGCTGGTGTTTATCTGCTTAGCTTTATTGGATTTTCTGCATTGGGATTTCACACACTCTCTGCTAATACATACCCATGTTGGGCGTTTCTCTTTGTCTCGCCCTGAACCCAGTCAACCAATCACAACAGAATGGGTAATTGAACCAATCACCGCAGATTAGCCTCATGCAAAGGAGGGGTTTGCGAACAAATGAATCACTGAACAAATCATATGAGAGTCGTTGGCATAATTAGATGCAATAATTAAATGTATATTATTAGACAACGAAAGTGTTTTTTGGCCTTGCATGCATAGCATATCAGCCTGTAGCTGGAGACCCCCAAAACCTAAATATGACCATTTACAACCCATTACAAAAAAGGGGCTCTTTAAATGCTGTGCACTATCAGTGCATTATTGCTGGGTTGTGTTTTGTTAATTTTTAAAAATGGTGCTTCCTATGTTGTCATTTCCTTGTGTTGCTGCATCTAGCAGTGATGATTCTCTGTAAACCAATAGAATTCAGCAATGATACTAGCTCCACCCTCTTGGTACCATACTGTTGGGCTATTGGTATGGTACGGTTCGCTGTTTTGCTAACTTTGACGATAGAAATGGAAAAAAAATGCAAACACTACTGTACTGTACTGAACTGTACTGCTCGTTGGAAATGGACCATAATAGTAAGTTGGAAATGAGACACATTGTGGGTACAGACCCAGGGCTACATTTTTCAGAAACTGTAAATATGGGGGACACGTTGTTTTGGTGCCTCAAGATACGCCCCGACACCCTTGAAATGTTCTCTTAGGGCCCATAATGGCCGGCGACGCCCCTGACAACAACTACAGTTCCTTTTCACACTACTACCGACGGATGACCTCCATCTGAAGCCGCCTTTCAACTACAAACGACATTTGGGCACGACTATCGGAATACGCCCCCTTGTGGCAGTCGCACAGAATTTTCAGTTCTGACGAGCACCATGGGAGAGAAACTGTTCTCGCAGTGTCTGAAATAAAGGATGGCAAAAACAGGAGCCTTTATTCTCCGTCTGTTTACCATGGTTGAATGAATACTAGAAACTCATAGACCGCTAACATATTGGGTGGATGTGGAGACAACATAAAACATATTTTTATTACTTACATTTATGAACAGAAATGTATTTTTTAATATAGACTTTTTCTGATTCAAAAAAATAACCAAAAAAACTAGTATTTCTTATCTCTCGTGCACGGACCTGCTTGTACAACACTGGAATACATCACATCCGGTCGGCCGGTCGCATATGGTCTAGACGCAAGAGTTCAAATATTTCAACGGATCCACAGCTCAAATCAGATCTGAATTTTCCGCATATGAAGATGATCGGATCTGCCCGCAGCTTTCGGACTACTCTCCATTGGAAATGTATGACTTCCGGTCTGTCGCTTGTCATTTGTCACGTGCAGTGGAAAGGAGGCTTAAGGCCGCACGCTGTTTTGGAGCCCCAGAGATATGCCCCGACATCTTCAAAATGCTGTCACAGGGCCCATACCAGTCAGTGGCACCCCTGCCAACAACTACTGTTGCTTTTCGCACTACTACTGACCGATAACCTTCTTCTAATGCCTCACGCTGTTTTGGAGCCCCAGAGATATGTCCCGACACTCTCGAAATGTTGTCATTGGGTTCATACTGGTTATCAGCGCCCCTGCCAACAACAACCGTTTCTTTTGCACTTACCGATAAATCCCATATGGACAACTTTTCCGGCCTGTTCAGTTTGCTTTGTAAATCTGATGGATTTACAAGAAGGACAAGCAAATGGCACATATGATAAAATGTGGCCCAATAATGTATTTGAGATCATCAAAAATCTCAGCCATGTATTTCAAAGTTCCCAAAAATGTAGCCCTGGGCACGTACTGTATCTCCAATGACCTTCGGTTGCATAACTGACACATGCTTGTGAAACTTACCTTCAGTGTGAGAATATCCTTCAGCCGTGACCTTCCACTGAATAAGAACACCCAGCAGCGCCAGCACAGGCCAAACTCCCATGACCACCCATGTGAACCAACATACTTGTCGAGGTGGATCCACCTTCACCCTCTCGTAGATGTAGCGGGTCAAAGCAAAGAGCTCCACGAAATAATCCACAGTCACTGTCACCACGGCGGATCCAAAGACGGCGGTGGAGATGGTGGTGAAACAGCGCTGCCACTGTAGAGTGAGCACCGCAAACAGCATGCCCGAGCCCAGCAGCACGCCCAGGGGAAGCCACACTGTCCTCGGGTGGTAAAACTCCTCCAGAACCACCAGAGAGGCCAGGGCCACTAGCAAACCCAGAAGAAGTCCAACCATAAAAAGCCCCACGCTGCGGACTAGCATTGTGACTAGGCCGCACAATGTGCCAATTCCCAGGCCGATGCCCACACTGGCCTCCACACTTAGCTGAGTATCCATGACCCGCTCCTTATAGCAGAGCATGAAGATGATGATGGAGCCAAACATCAGACCCGTGAGGAACATTACAGCCTTAAAGCAACGGTACCCTACAAGAGAAGAGAGGTGGAGAAGGTAGGGAAAATGTAAAAAAAAAAGTTAATAGTTTTGAAGAGAATATGACGTTTTCAAGGCAATAAACAAACTGCATATTTTAGGACTGTTCACACTCTATTTCGTTGTTTAAAATAAGTTTTTGCTATGGTTATGCCTTCTGTCCACACTACCGCAGAGTTTTTGAGCCCCGAAAGAGTATATGCTCGCTCCTTGGGCTCTATTTTGACGGTCCATGCGCAGAGCACAAAACGCAGGGCGCAAACGCTTTCAGGGCGTGTCAGATTGCATTTTTGCTAATTTAAGGACGGGAAATTGTGTGTCTTGAGAATAAACCAATTAGAGTCTCATCTCCCATTCCCTTTAAGAGTCAGCTGCGTCGCGCCATAAGCGCATTTTGACGTAAAGTAAGTTCACTTTCGCGAAACACTTTTAGCGAAACCTTTACGCACAGACATCAATTAGCCTATAAATAATTAATTTTGTTTGTTAAGCACAAAGATTTGTTTCAAAACTATTTCTAAATTCAGTTCTAATTTCTAGCAAACAAATAAATGAACAATAATGACCAAGTGTGGTCAAAATACTGAGTTATTTCCAAATACACCTGCTATGCCCCATATGGTCTAAAACTTAACAGGTGGACAAATCTAAGCTTGTTTTTAATAAAACAAATATAAATATAAATATGGATATAATAAATAATACTGCTAATAATAATAACATTATAAAAAAGCAAATTGAATCTTAATGTAGGCTAGAAATTAATATGTTTTGTAATATTTCATTTATATTTATATCCTGTATATATCCTTATATATATATATATATATACTTAAGGTATTATATATTTTTTATATGTAAAGCTATTTGCGTATTGCTCTGCATCTTGTTTGTAGTGTATAAGCCAGGCGCACTTTGCGCCAGACAATAGACCAACTTTGTTTTGGTCTAAAGATCAGACTATTTACAGTTTCTCCAAATAGAAACGCGCCAAAACACGCCTGCTTTTTTAGACCAATATAAAATAGACCAACTTAAAATAGATAGAAAAAAACAGATAAAAAATACATAACGTAGCCCATTTAAACGGCTACAAAAATAAATAATATACAATATAATATAATAAATATACAAATATACGATATAATAAATAAATATACAAGAATATACAATTCAAATGAGGGAATAAAAAAATGTTTCCCTCATCTTGAATCTAGATCTAGATATGTAGCGTATATTCAACAGTAGCGTATATTCAATGCAATGAGAGATCTTTTTTTTCTCTTTCTGGGATATCTTTTTAAGAATGAAATAAATTATTTCAGAAATGGCTCGACGTGAAATCATGGGGATAAACATTTTGTTTGAAAACACATAAGTGAGATCAGGAGAGTTGCATTGAGTGAAAGCATTTGGCTCTCTGTGCCATTAATGTTCATTCTGTTGCTACAGTTACAGTACATAAGTACCTTTAAAATCGACAGAAGCCTTTCATAATGCATTGTGCTTCTCGCTAAGAGGTTATCTGCTTTCAACTGATGCAATTTAGACTTGTTAATAATGGCCCAAATTGACAGCAGAAGGTGAGGAAGGATAAACAACGTTTTTAACATGGCCACACTGGGGCCGGAGAGCCACAGACAGAGGAGACTCAATATTCTGCTGTTGGTCACAGCTGAGAAACTCTCTCTCTCCCTCTCTATCTATCTCTCTCTCTCTCCCTCTTCTAGCAAGTAATAGGCAGTGAAAGCAAATTTCACAGTCAAGTGAAAGTGATAAAGCTTATCTAATAGAGAGGGACATAGATTTGTCACCCTTGTCTGGTTGTCACATTCAGATGGTTATAAAGTGAATTAAATTTGGCCGTAACAACCATAGCTGAATCGATGATATTGGTGACAAGACAAAAACATATTCATGCCAGAATCTGGGCTCATTCTGAGTAACACTTCTTATGTTTTACCAGACCAGACCAATCTGCTCCCACCAAACAATTCTGTGTCTGACCTCTTGGCTAATACAAGACCAAATTGCATTTATTTCTGTGTATTTGGTGACTAGTCTACTTGTGTTTATTAGACGTTCTGTATTTGTACTACTGTTATTTAGACTACTGCTAGGGTTTTTTTTTAATTTTTCTAAATTTATTTTAGACATCTATAAGACATCTTTGTAACACTTTACCTGAAGTGATGTTCATAAAACTGGCATGACACCTTTATAATCATGCCATGTTTAAGATAATCTATGCATGCTTATGACAACTCTCAATAAGTATTCATTTTCTTTTCGGCTTAGTTCCTTTATTAATCCGGGGTCGCCACAGCGGAATGAACTGCCAACTTATCCAGCATATGCTTTATGCAGCGGATCTCCTTCCAGCTGCAACCCATCACTGGGAAACCGCCACACACTTACACTACGGAGAATTTAGCCAACCCAATTCACCTATAGTGCATGTCTTTGGACTGTGGGGGAAACCGGAGCACCCAGAGCAAACCCACGTAAACACGGGGAGAACATGCAAACTCACAGAAATGTCAGATGACCCACCTTAGGCTCGAACCTGCGACCTTCCTGCTGTTAGGTGACAGCACTACCCACTGTGCCGCATGTCATTCGCTCAAGTTATGTCATTTTATATGTAAAGACATTGTTTGAGATGTCTTTTTTTGCTGTGACAACTTGACTTTAAAAAAGACAACATGACTTGTCATAAATCTGTCATAAACATGAGAACATTATAATTATGTGATGAATTTTCTGATCTTTTTTTTCAGTGAATCAAAGTGAATTTGTCATTAAAAATCACTCTGCCAGCTAATTTTATAACAGCCTAATTAATATTTAAAGACATTTAATGATATTGTATCCAAAATTTACCACTGTAGAGGTCAATAAAAATATATATGAAGCTGTTATAAAATTTGCTGAATTTGATAATGCTTGACTATTTAAGCAGGTTTGGCATGCTGTGCCGGGAGAGAACCCTGAGCTCGGAGACAGATGAGCCCACGGCTCCCGCCTGGTCAATAAGCATTAGGAGGGATATGAGATCAGGTAGTTCTCGATAACTTCTCAAGAATAGACCGCTAACTGTGCTAGTTTGTAGTAAGTGCTTGTGACTTTAACTTTTTTTTGCATTGTTTTTTGAGTGTGGGAGGAAACCTGAGCATCTGGGGAAAACCCACGCGAACATGAGGAGAACATGCAAACTCCGCACAGAGAGTGTCGGTTGGCTCAGCTAGTGTTTGAACCAACGACCTCCTTGCTGTGGGGCAACAGTCGCCTGAACTTAGAATTGAGGAAGAGGGGGTTCCAAAACGAAGATAAGGAATGAAGTTTATGCCGGATATTTATATTGAATTTAGAGTGATCCGATTGGCTAGTTAGTGATTAGTGATAGAGATCAGCTGTGGTCAATCCTATCACATGCTCCTCTCGAAATTAGTTTAAGAAACTTCACTTATGACAGATTTATGACAATGTAAACTGATCTGGTAATGTCAAGTTGTCATGACACAGATTTTAGTACAGGGTAGCACTCCTTTGAAATGAATGTGGAACCAAGGTGCAGTTGAGGACTGGCCATCCAGAACCAGAGACATATACACATATATTTCTATGATCGGGATTTTTTCCGGAGGTCAGTATGCAAATATTTGTTTAAATTACAAAAATGTCAAATATACATAACTTTTCTACATCGATGGATGAGTGACCGCACGGGCATTGCCGACAAAGTGCGTGTGTTTGTGTTCATGGAAATGTATTATCCTCCATACCTGTTAAATTTGATCTAATTCGTATCCTGAAACACATCCCTCTACTGCTTTCGCTTCTCATTCTAACAGAGGGAGCAATTCATTTGTGAATAAATCCCTATTACGAACAACTCGTTTACTTACCCGACAATAATACAAGTTTCTGGCACCACAGCATCTTGTTGTCATATTTCATTTGCATTGTTTGCTTATTTTATTCAACAAAACTAGCATAAGACTAGTATTTAATGCGAGTTGGTGCTACTTTGCCTTATGGTCAGGGCAGTAACGCCCCATTCACACGGAGCATCAGTGTCAATGCTTCCCATTGACTTTGAATAGGTGACGTCAGGCTTTGCCGAACTTCATTGTGAATCCGTCAGTGCCGCTTCAGAGGCGTTGCTTGCTGCAGAAGTTGGGACTAGCTTAACTTTTCAAGCGCTGATGGAAGCGTCAGCCAATCAGATCACTGTATGCAAATACACCAGCTAGACAGTGGCCTATTGCTGACTGAATTTCCTTGACTGACGCTGCTATGACAATCACGGTAGCCCCAACTTCAGACACGCCTTTAGTCAAGCGTTGACGCTGAAGCCCTGTGTGAATGGGGCGTAAGAGACTGTATTATCATCAATAACGTTACTAGTTTTGCATAAAAGTTCGTAACATACAAAAACGTAAAAAATGAAATGTTACCTATAACATGTTCTTTGTTTATTCATTAATACATCCGTACACAGCGCAAAAGTCCAGCATCTTCAGACTGGCTTTAATCTTGACTGAGTACGGTTGAATGACATTTATCCAGTGAGCACTGTACAAATGTGGCGGCGCTATTAGTGCATGCTCAGGGTCCAAAGGCGATATCTAGTGCATATATCTATGGTCACATCAAAGACAGTAACATGTTTTGTTGTCTTTAAAACGGCAAATTGTCATGACGTAGGTTATGATATGTTTATGTAAGCCATTAAGACATGCACAATGTCATAAGCATGCATAAAATCTTGTTCATATTTATGGCTACTTCTTAAGTTGCCATGTTCAAGTCCCACAACTACCACCTGCAAAGAAATCAACAGCACAACTGTGTTGTAACCTATGTTGCCAGACTGAGGTAATAGATGCTTTGAGATTTCACTATATCGTCAATTGTGTGATGAGCTTCATACATGATCTGGCAACTTGACAAACGTGGACAAAATGCGATTTTTCCTAACTAGATTGTGCCATACAAATTACGGGAGTTTCCCAGGAGAAATCAAAAGATGGGACGGTGGTGGGAGATGGGTGTGAAATACGGTAAGCAGGTATGTCATGACCATGAACACCCTCTTCAAGTAAAGTGTTACAGACGTCTTTTAAACACAAGAACATGCTTGCTGGGCAGTATCATTCCATTCATTCATCCTTTGAGACCTACCGAAGAAGCAGTAGATAATGCCAAACAGGCAGCACATGGAGCAGACGACAGACGGGACCACCTCATAGCGCCGTTCAATGTCCTCGTCGCAGCTGAACAGACGCTCCGGACTCCCGTCATTAGATGGCAGCGAGAGCTTAAAGGCCAGAAACTGGGCAGGGGACGTCATGCTGTCTTGTGTGTTAGAGAGCACTACGTATCTTTAGGGAAGCCAAGCAAACAGGGAGAATGGGGTCATGTGGAAGGTAGAAGGCGCAGAGAAGGTTTCCATCCACTACAATTTTCCTGTTCAAAGAGATAAGAAGCAGATGCACAGACATTAACTGATGAATGTTAGATACAGTTCGACTCATAGCAGACTAGATTTTAAATTTAATATTCTCTTTGTGACAACATCCGACCATGTAATGCCAAACCGCTGTCTGACTCCATTAGGCTCTTGCGTCAAGTCAAATTTTCACTTCATTTAGTCATACTTTTTTTCTGTGTGTTCAAAATATATTGCCTGACATTTTGAAAACTAAAACTGTGTGATGCCATGCTAGGAGAAATAACCTTTAACGTCAACACACTGGCATAGAAGAGCCATCAAATGCTGACTGCCTCAGTAAACATTAGCTGAGGAAAAAAAAATCTAATTCTGAATTGAAACTAAGTGGTGTAAACAGTGGTGTGTATTTTCCTCAGAGGACGTATGTGCTGCTTTGGTTGACAGCAGTGCTTTAATTGCTTGTAAGAGCATCATACTGAGCATATTTTCCTAATTAGAAAGTCAATGTTTGAATTTCAAAGAGACATAAGGAGTACTTGTTAAAGCACAGAACGTAGCATTTAATGTTTCACAAAACATTGTGATGATATTAATCCACTTCACACAATACATCAAACACAAAAGGCTACAACAGAGTTTTCTTGCTTTAGAAAAAAAAAACCCTACAACAAAAGCTTTCGCAACACCAGCAAGATTCGTCTAGACATTATGATTAAAGGGGGAAATTAGATTTTTCCCATTTCATTTATGTGTTGATTCTCTCAGCAATTTCACACATGAAGAACTATACCATAGAGTTCTGGAGAAAAAACAAACAAACCACTTCAAAGTTATCATTGGTAATAACGGATTAGGTATTTTGTGTTTAGAGTAAAATATTCATTTGCGTTTTATTTGATAAAATACTGATAATGTGTATCTATATAACATACAATAGTGGGTCAATATTAAAATATTCGATGGATGGATGGATGGATGGATGGATGGATGGATGGATGGATGGATGGATGGATGGATGGATGGATGGATGGATGGATGGATGGATGGATGGATGGATGGATGGATGGATGGATGGATGGATGGATGGATGGATGGATGGATGGATGGATGGATGGATGGATGGATGGATGGATGGATGGATGGATGGATGGATGGATGGATGGATGGATGGATGGATGGATAGATAGATGGATAGATAGATAGATAGATAGATAGATAGATAGATAGATAGATAGATAGATAGATAGATAGATAGATAGATAGATAGATAGATAGATAGATAGATAGATAGATAGATAGATAGATAGATAGATAGATAGATAGATAAACACTTAGTTATACTGACCTATTGTCATTTTCTGTCAGTGATTTAATTTTATATTATCAAAAAGTTGAACCACTTCGATTTTACAGGTCATTTCAGTTTACGTCAATTAGGAGAAGTTTCACAAGCTAATTTTAAGAGCACGTGATATGATTGACTGCAGCTGGCCACCCATCTACAATCATAAGTTAGCCAATCAGATTAATCCAAACTCACTATAAGTAGCCTGGCTAGAACTACTCCCTTATTTTCGTTTTCCGAAGAAACCCCCCATCCACCCCTTTTCCTCCTTTCTTGCTTTACCACGGAGAGCTCTTGAGAACCATCTGATCTCAAACTCCTCTAACATGCTCATATGGACCAGGAGGGAGCCCCAAGCTCAACTATCTCCGAGCTCAGGGTTCTCTCCCGAGACAGCATGCCAAACCTGCTAACATTTGTCAAACAATATCTGAGTGTGAACTCTTGAAACAGACTTAAAACAAAGTAATATAACGAAATGTAAAAACATACATTATCATTGCTTTTTAAAGTAGATAAGTGTGATAATGTTTCTAATAGAAATTTTAAACACGTTACAAGTTTAGTTTGTATCATTTTAATTTTAATAACTTCACAGAAAACATGTACCAACCCAGCAAACATCATAACACGTTAATATTAGGTTAGTTTTAGGTCACCAGCATCTAAGGACAATGTTGTTTTGACATCCAATAATGATGTGAAATGACGTGTTTTTTTTTTGTTTGTTTGTTTGTTTGTTTTTTGTTGATTTTCAGTTGTATTGTGTTAGAAAATGACCAAAAACCAACGTTGAGCCAACATCTTAAACCAAAGTCATATTGACATCAAATACTGACATTTATTTGTCAGGTTTGGAAACCAAAACCCAACATCTGATAGACGCCATAGTGGCAACGTCCACACAACGTCAAGCTGTAACATCATTAGACGTTCATGTTTTGTTGTTTTTAGGTTGCGAAAGTAACCAAAATGCAATGTCTGTTCAACATTGGACATTGAAGTTGGTCTGACGTTGGGTTCTGATGTCAACCCAATTTTACTTTTTAAACAAAATGCAATGTATCATGACTTCGGGGTACAACGTCAATCTGACGTCACATTGACATCCTGTGCCTGCTGGGAATGAATAAAATATAACTGATCCTAACTGGTGGTTATTTTTTCAGTACAGTATAGCTGTGCTTGATGTGAAATTGCAGGAGAAATCAACATATAAAAATCTGCATATAAAAAAGGCTTACAGATCACTGGCATCCCGAAATGCCCTGAACCTTATTTGAATTCCGTTTATGAAAGAAACATGTTTATAAATATAAATAAACAGGATATTTTAGTCAAAAACTGCAAATGCATGTTTAATCTTTCTTGAGTTGTGTTTGACTGTGGCTTGAAATGACATGATTCAGCTTAAAAACCTGTTCAAAGCACATTAGAGAAAATGATTACGATCCTACACACACATAACTTTGGGGTATTCATTATTTGAATTCCAACTAAAATAACTCAGACTCATGACATACACATAAACCTGCCCTTCAGCGTGTATTTTGGATCTGACAGAAACAAACACGCTCCATTAATGAACAGCGACGTGTTATTTTCATCAGCGGCTAAAAAGCTGAGCCGAAAACACTTTATTTACATCGTGACGCATATTTCAGGACAATACAGCTCTTCAGCTCTTGTGACAGAAAGCCCTGCAGTCTCATATTGTCAATGAGGCTACGCATTATCATTTCCAGTCATTTACCACATGCGAGAGAGCTTTTGCTTGAGCTGAGATTTTTCCAGAGCAAATGTTGTTGAAAACACAGCTTTTATATAACCAGGATAACAACACATCACTTCCTGTTTTGTCACAAATAGTGTAATTCTGGGATGCTACAAGTTATACATGATTTAGCGGAGATGAGGAGAGCGACCTGCCACCATGGCAACAGCATGAGAACCAATCAGTGTTTTAGCCTGTCTTGCTGTTTTTTCAGTGCTGGAGAGTTTTTTTTTTCTCCCCTAAAGCAAACCCTCGTCCTCTGCACACAAAACGTGCAAATAACAATTTTGCCCAGATGGGAAATCCTTGGAAAGAGCGATTGAGAAAGACTGATCAAGAAACCAATAAAAAGGAAAAATAAGATTAAGCTGGTAGATATGCTTTGTAACATGGGTGCTGGTAGGCATGGGCCGGTAGATTCGGATGGTATGATAACCTTGGATAAAAATATCACAGTTTGACATTATTGTTATTATTGCTCTAAAATATGTTCTTTTTAAATGGCTGGGTAAAAACAGGGTTTCTTCTAGTTTCATCACGTCAAATTTAAGACTTTTAAAGAACGTTTTAAGACCAGTATCAATGAAATTTCAGACTATCACAGGCCAAAATGCTAATAATTTTCTGTAATAACAAGTGAATTTTTTTACTTGCCCAATTAAAATAAAAATTTAGTTATTTCTTAGCCACATATTTTAAAAAATGTGTCAAAATAAGCAAACTCTAGTTATATACATATATTATATTAGCATAACCTTAAAGGGCCATGAAACCCCCTCGTTTCAGCAGGGTGTTTTCACACCTCTACTTTGGAAAAAGTCAGAAAAGTGGGCGTGTCCAGCTCTGTTTAGGGGGGAGTGTCGGAGGAACTAAAGTGGGAGGGTGTGGGAGTGTCTATTTGGGCACGCGCGAGTTTCAGAGTCAAAATACACACACACACACACATACAGGAGAAAGTGATGGTGTTTAACCTACATGGACATCTGTAGTCGAATTATTTGCCAAATGATTAAATGGTTGACTTTAACTGCAGTTTGGCTCTTTCATTCAGGGAATTCATTCATGCCCCTCGCGACACACGAGATATTTGATTCGAGGAACTGCTGTAAGCGTGTATTTTTCATGCAATGTTTTATACCGCACGGCGAATGAGAGAAAAAAACCTCCGCATTTCCCTGAAACTTAGATGCACACGACAGGTAGTGTCAGAAAGCCGCGCGTGTTATTTGGTCACTAAATGCGGTAAAAACCCTACATGAGGTTAAAGTTTGGTTGTGGTGCTAACGTGTTTACACTCTGTGCAATAGTTTGTTAGATACGTACAAACTGAATAAACAAAGAGCACTGGTCGCTCACTTACCAAATCTGTAGAGACAGGACAATCACCAGCAACTAGAGCCGCATCTTTATGAAGAGAATACTACAAACGAATCCAGATCTCAGCATTTGCAGATGAGAACAGCTCTCAGGTAAACAATGTTCTTCCTTAGACACGTAAGTTATTGTTGTCGCTCGTCGCGTACACTGTTAATCCACACGTGACTCTGAGCTCTCACAGAGAGAAAATGAAAACAAAACTTAACTGCAGCAAACTATAAAAGCAACACTTCACGCTTGTTTTGCCAACACAACGTGGCGTCTCTGTCCTGAAAACACGGTGATAGTAATGAATATTAATGAAGTTGCACAATAGAGCGCGCTGATTGGTTTGAACCAAGCCTTACTCATGCATTAATGCATCACACTGTAAGACGTAATAAGACACACTCTGGCACAGACGTCCAGTCTGCACGCTGGAATACACGATATTATGTCATGGCCGTGACGCAGCTTCAAAAATTCGTTTCAAACCGGAAGTACGAATTTGCTTGAAATAACGCAAAAACAACCAATTTACACTTTTTAGTGAAATATAGGTGTCTTAATAGTGTTTTTAGCAGTGTGGGACACATATATGACTGTCAACAGCTCAAAAAATGTGTTTTGGTGTTTCATGACCCTTTAAAAGCTATAGTAAACTAAATTAATGCACAACATTAATTACATTTTTTAGAATGTAATTTTTATTTCCTGATGTTCAATAAAAAATTTTCAGAATTCTGAGGTCTAAATCAAAATTATTATTTATTCTGAGGGTAACTACACCTTGAACTTGTTATATAAAATGTTATATTAAAATAAATGAAAAAAAATTATATATATATATATATATATATATATATATATATATATATATATATATATATATATATATATATATATATATATATATAGCATACGTGTGCGTTTGACGCAGAAGTATAAATCAGCCTTTACCTTCTATGTGTGATTTGACAGTAATCACAGGACTGATTTTTCTAAACCCTATAGACAGGGAAAAATAGAAAGTGACTGCAGGTTGAAGGAAACTAGTGTAGTAAAAGTACCAATACAGCACTTAAAATGTACTCACAGGAAAGTAAAAGTACACATTTATAAAACTACTTAGTAAATTAAAATTCCTGAGAAAAACTACTCAAATACAATAATTTGATCATTTGTAATTAGTTACTTTACACTACTGCTGTACAGTTCAACAGTAGGAGAAGCGTTCTCGCTTTAGTCGTTTGATATGCACTGACACAGTCAAATATTTTGCTGAACAGATCCACGACTTTTGACAGTAATAAATGTTCATCAAAGTCCTTGTGCTGCAGGTATTAGGAGGTTTGCTGAAGGTGCAGCTGTCGTGCAGTGAGGGGTTTGGGTCTTCAATAAACTATGAACTATTCGTGTTCATTGAAAAGTAAGAACGATTAATAAATTCATACGAAACAGTCCCTTAAATAAGACGTCGCTTCTTCAGTTTCAGGCTCAGGCTACATTTAGGTTTATGCACTTCTACGTGATTGATATCCAACTATTTATTCCACTCTGATTTTCAAGAATAATTTACAGTTAAGTTTGGGGGTAGGGAATAGTTATGGATTACATTTTCGAACAAAAATGATGTTCCAGGATCAACACAGATGTTAATCCAGGATCACATCGTACTCGGCAAAATTGTGACACGCTTCAGCTTTGCACTCATACCACAAGTGTACGGCACTAAAGCCCATCAGAACTACGCTATAGCATACCTCTTCCAGCCAGGCCAGGGCTGGTCAACTGAACCGTGTATGGGCCCGATTCGGAGCACTCACACCTCTCAAATGAACTGGGAAACATGCCCGGGCACAGTTCGGATTGCATAGTGCACCCTAACTAGTCATTGAACAAATGACCAGCCTGGATCAAATACTGGCCAACTGTTACTACTGGGAATTAAGCACGACAAAGAAAGAAATAAACACCAGAAGAGAAAAGGAGAGGGAGAGAGAGAGATCATTTTATTAAGTAATGTTTGCCTTCATCCATGCATCAATGAGCTGGTAGCACACAGTTCAAACAGGCTTGAGTTATAACAAAGATAAAGAAATTGATCTGGACCGACACTCCACAACATCTCTCTGCACTCAGGCGAAAAAATTCATCACTTCAGTGGCGAGACAGAAAGGAATAACATTACATGAAATTTCACCACTCCAGCGGCTTGCGTAAAAACCACTTGCCGGTATTACTCCATCACTATGCAAAGAGCATTATTCAACACCAGCTGTCTCTGAGGGGGGAAAAAAGCATTTCTTCAACAGCTTTTAAAAAAAGAAATCTTCAATCTCTGCTGTTCTCTCTCTCTCTCCTGACGGCACCTTGACTGTGTCCAACTTCAGATCATGGGCATGGCGTCCTCGTCTGCCTCAGGTGTAGATGTCAGTCATGATGTAGAACAAAAGGCTCTATTGAGCTTGTGACTTCACATGAATATTTTACACCGACCGCCGAAAGGCCCGCAGAGAGAATGTCAGCAGATTGAAGCTCCGCCTGTGTAAACGCACAAGCATATTTTATAGTGTATATGTATGTGTTCTGCTCATTAGATGGAAAATGGCAGATCAATGTAAACAGCTGTCTGGCTGAACAAAAGCAGACAACGTGATGGGCTCGAGCCCAGCCTCAGGGGAGAGTCTCACTCAACAACTAGCAGTCTTGCTTTAGAGCACACAAAGAATTGCTTGGGATAGAAAAAACCTAATGTAAAACGCAGTGAGAAGCCCCATGTGTGCAAGTAGGTTAACTGTGTAGTTCATGTTTTGAACATGGTACTCTATTTACAACTATATTTGGAACATAGTGCAAAACTCATTGATGACAGAAAAAGGCAAACACATATCTAGCTGTAAAGAAACCAGGATAACACCTCTGAATTATGGTTTTCACGTACACGTGACGTTGATATAGAAAAGAAAAAAACTTAAATAATTAGAAATGTAAGTAAAAATTGAATTTTATTTTAAACAGCTTTCCTCCCAGATAGCCCCATTCACACAGGGCGTCAGAGTCAACGCTTCATATTCACTTTGAATGCTTCCCATTCACGTCAGGCGTTGCCGAACTGCATTGTGACGGAAGCGTCAGCCAATCAGATCGCTGTATGCATACTATGCAAATACACCAGCTAGACAGTGGCCTATTGCTGACTGAATTTCATTGGCTGACGCTGCTATGACGATCGCGTTAGCCCTAACTTCAGACAAGCCTTCAGTCAAGCGTTGTCGCTGAAGCCCTGTGTGAATGGGGCGTTAGGCTTAAAATGCCTAAAAATGACCTTAATATTTATTTTCCTACATAGGTTTTTAAACCTTTATGCTTCTTTCTTCTGTTGAAAAGAAAAAAAATATATTTAGAAAAATGCAGATTCAATGGCACTTATTGAATTCCCTAGTACGTAAAAATACAATGGAAGTCAATGGGAGCCAGCTACCACTATTTTCAAAATATCTTCCGTGTTCAGCACAGGGTGTGTAAATCATGGCAGAATACATTTTTGAATAAACTACAGTTGTCAGAATTATTAGCTCCCCCTGGTAATTTTTTTGCCCCATTTTTTTGTTTAACAGAGAATTTATTATATTTTTTTTTCAAAACATGATAGTTTTAATAACTCATTTCTAATAACTAATTTATTTTATCTGTGCCATGATGACAGCAAATAATACTTGACTAGATATTTTTCTATACAGCTTAAAGTGCTATTTAAAGGCTTAACTAGGTTAACTAGGCAGGTTAGGGTTATTAGCCAAGTTATTGTATAATGATGGTTTGTTCTGTAGATTAAGGGGCTAATAATTAAATCTTAAAATAGAGTTAAAAAAAAATGCTTTTATTCTAGCTGGAATAAAACAAATAAGACTTTATCCAGAAGAAAAAATATTATCAGACATACTGTGAAAACTTGCTTGCTCTGTTAAACTTCATTTGGGAAATATAAAAAAAAACAAAAACAAGACGGACTAATAACTCTGATTCAACTATGTCTTAAAATTTTGGATCAAAACCATATTTTCACTGTTGAATCATTCCTAAATGTATTATTTTCTTTCCTTTGCGAAGCACATGAAGCCATTTGGGCAAGTCTCTTTATGTTTTTATATCACCAAAAGTGCTTTGTTATTAATATAAACCGCTCAAACATTGCATTTCTCGAAATAAAAGAAAAAAGTAAAAGGGTGTGAGTAAATAATGACAAAGATAATATATTTTAATGATTATTTGTGGCGTCAGTGAAAACAAATGACACTTTATGACTACTGAGAACTTTGATATCTTCAAATGAGTGTTTGTCACCATTTATTCACCCTATTCTTTCCAAATATTTTTAAGTGAACAAAAATGTTAGATTTATATATGAGGTAAATAATGCTTTGTTTAATAGATGTAATATAAGACTCCAGTGTCTCTGCAAAGTTTCAGTCTAAAATACCACACATAATTTGTACTATGTCTAAAATAAAAGAAAAAAGTCAAAGGGTGTGAGTAAATAATGACAAAGATAAGATATTTTAATTATTATTTGTGGCGTCATTGAAAATAAATAACACTTGATGACTATTGAGAACTTTGATATCTTCAAATGAGTGTTTGTCACCATTTATTCACCCTATTCTTTTCAAATATTTTTAGGTAAACAAAAATGTTAGATTGATATAAGAGTTAAATTATGCTTTGTTTAATAGATGTAATATAAGACTCCAGTGTCTCTGCAAAATTTCAGTCTAAAATACCACACATAATTTGTACTATGTCTAAAATGCTTGCTTTACAGAAAAGGGTTGTGCCTTTCAGTATGTACTTTGGATACTCTATTAACCACAAACAAATCACTTGTATGCGTTTTAAAGCCTTGCCAATTTAAACTCCGGATATATGAGAGAAAGAATATGTGGGTGATCCTACTAAAATTTGATTGACGACTTCTGGTCTAAGTCCCACCCCTTTGGTAATTAGATTTTTATCAATGTAACTAAATGCTATATGTTTTATAATTCCGGATATTAGTTCCTTAAAAATCTAATTAAAATATATTTAATAATTTCTGAAATTAGATTGTGATCAGATTAATTATATTTCCAGTAATTATACTGTAATCTAACAAATGAAATTATTTCGACTTTTATTAGAGCAGTTATTATATTTTTGTTATTCCATTAAAATCATTATAATTATATTATTTTGAATAAACTATTAATATAATATATATTATATTATATTATATTATATTATATTATATTATATTATATTATATTATATTATATTATATTATATTATATTATATTTTACATGGTTTTCTGAGCACAGAGACACAAAGCAATGAGACACAGTTCTTAATAAAATTAAGAATAACATAAAAGTCAGCAAGGTAGCTTGAATTACAGTATGAAACATTCAAAGTTATGGGAATAAAAATGATCCGTTTACATAAAACCCAATAAAAAGCTTTTGATTTTGTTCAGCAACAGAAAGAAAACCATAGGAGCTTGGAACAGCATTACAGCGAGTGAATTATTTTCATATTAGGGCGAACAATTCCTGTAGGACTCCTATGTAAATGCCCTGATTTGCATGTGAAATGAAGGCAATGAATGGCATTTACTTAAGGTTTTGGGTTTGCTGTCAGTTTCAGTATAGTTGACTTTGCCTCACTGCTGAATACCAGCCTTTTTACAAAACATTACACTGTGACAGGATCACAAAAACGACAGTGACTGCCGCAGAATAATAACACTCTGAAAAGTGCTGCACAGATATCACCAAAAAAATAATGTTAAAAATAAGCATCAGACACTATTTCTGATGTGGAATCCATCAGAAGGGTAATTTTACTAGTTATACCAGTGGTTCTCAAACTTTTTTCACTAAGTACCACCTCAGAAAAAAATTGGTCTCTCCAAGTACCACCATAATGACCTGTAATGAAATAAAGCAGTGAAGTTGGTCAAATTAAGCAGCTACAGCACTGCACAGTTCAAAAACAAGTCATATTCATATTTATACAATTTTTGATAGATTTTGAAATATATGTTGCATGTACATATGACATATTTGTAAAACTTGTTGAAATCTAAACATTAACTTGTATGCAGATTGCTAGGGAACCCGTTTTTCTCAGAGGATGTCAAGCTGACAAAACATTCCTGCACTCTGATACGAGAATATTAAGAAGCACTGCAGTGTTTGGGTGTTCTGTGTTTGAGATAATTAGTCTAACAAAGTTATATTCGATATAAAATATGAAGCTGATCAGTTACTTCTTGTCATGTGACTCGCGGTGCTGCATTCTAAAAAGTTAAGATGTTTTCAACTTGGTATCCCTGGAATATGCAAGTGCGTTGTGCTTCAGTTCTTATTCATGGTGGTTCTTTAAAGGGTCACGAAACACCAAAACACATTTTTTGAGCTGTTGACAGTCGTATATGTGTCCCACACTGCTATAAACACTATTAGGACACCTATATTTCACTAAAAAGTGTAAATTGGTTGTTTTTGCGTTATTTCAAGCAAATTCGTACTTCCGGTTTGAAACGAATTTTTGAAGCTGCGTCACGGCCATGACATAATAGCGTTGTATTCCAGCGTGCAGACTGGGCGTCTGTGCCAGAGTGAGTCTTATTACGTCTTACAGTGTGTTGCATTAATGCATGAGTAAGGCTTGGTTCAAACCAATCAGCGCTCTCTATTGTGCAACTTCATTAATATTCATTATTGTCATAGTGTTTAGATGACAGAGACGCCACATTGTGTTGGCAAAACAAGCGTGAAGTGTTGCTTTCATAGTTTGCTGCCGTTAAGTTTTGTTTTCATTTTCTCTCTGTGAGAGCGCAGCTGTAGTCACGTGTGGATTAACAGTGTACGCGACGCTCGACAACAATAACTTACGTGTCTAAGGAGGAACATTGTTTACCTGAGAGCTGTTCTCATCTGCAAATGCTGAGATCCGGATTCGCTTGTAGTCTCCTCTTAATAAAGACGCAGCTCTAGTTGCTGGTGATTGTCCTGTTTGTACAGATTTGGTAAGTGAGGGACCAGTGCTCTTTGTTTATTCAGTTTGTTCGTATCGAACTAAGTTAACTATTGCACTGAGTGCAAACATGTTAGCACCACAACCGAACTTTAACCTCGTGTAGGAATTTCGCCACATTTAGTGACCGGAATAACACACGCGGCTTTCTGACGCTACCTGCCGTGTGCATCTGTTTCCGGGATATGCCGAGTTTTTTTTTCTCTCATTCGCCGTGCGGTATCAAACATTGCATGAAAAATACACGCTTAGAGCAGTTCCTCGAATCAAATATTTTGTTTGTCGCGAGGGACATGAATGAATTCCCTGAATGAAAGAGCCAAACTGCAGTTAAAGTCCAGCATTTAATAATTTGGCAAATAATTTGACCACAGATGTCCATGTAAACACAGTCACTTTGTCCCCAGTGTGGGTGTATGTTTGACTCGGAAAGTCAGTGTGCCCAAATAGACACTCCCACACCATGCCTCTTTACTTCCTCCGACACTCCCCCCTAAACAAAGCTGGACACGCCCACTTTTCTGACTTTTTCCAAAGTAGAGGTGTGAAAACACCCTGCTGAAACGAGGGGGTTTCATGGCCCTTTAAGAACTTAAATTTCCTCTTTGGTCAATTTTCCTAGTTGCGTTCACAAGTGAAGTAAGTTGGCTAAAAGCAATGTCATTTAAGCACGCCATTCAACTGGTACACGTCACTGATGAATGTTATTGTAATCTGAAGTAAGAGCCAATTTAGTTCCCCTAAAATAAGTTTCTAAAACTAAAATCAATCGTATTTTGAAAAAAAAAAAAAAAAAAAAAGAACCAATTGAGTTTTCCCACCAGTAGTAACAGGAACTATAAAATTGTTCCTGTGGTATGAATTTATTATGTAGTAATTGAGGGATTTTCAAACTGTGTGTAGGCCAAGCTATCGCGCACATACCCCAGTCGTCTGAATAGCTACAGAAGGAATCCTCAATAATCCTTCAGCACATTACACTAAACGCCGCTTCACAACACCCCATTCATTAGCTCCCCACAGAGCACTTGCAGGTGTGGAAAGCAGCCTCTGACAGGTAAGATGTACAGCTCTTGCTCCCTGAACAGCCACTTACATCTGGAGCGCGAGGGAGAGCAGACGCCAGCCGAGGGCTTTGGGCAATGGAGATAAAGAAGCATCCGACCAAACTGTCCATTTCTTATTCCACAGCAGTCACCCTTGTGGAAGTCTCCTTGGCGATGGTTGCCAGGTTAAAGGGACAGACAGACGGTTGTGTAGAAAAATGCGAGCCGCAGAGCGGAGGGGTGTGTGTGAGGAAATAAAGGAGAGGAAGGGGTGATGGCGTGTGTCAGTGGGAGATAAAGAGAGCGGACACATGTATTTGAGACGGGTATGTGTGTGTGAAAAGGGCAAGGAAGGGAGTGAGAGTCTATGTGTGTGAGTGATTTAGTGGACAAGGCGATGGTCCTGCTAAACCTTGTTAATCTTGTTGAGAGCTTCTGCTCTAAATTCCATTAGCACTGCTGCGGCTTTCTCCTTCTGCTGACCTGAATGATGGTAGCAATGTGATGGCTGTTTGAATGTGCAAGTGGTCATGTGCAAAGCAATGTGTGTGTGCATTTCAGTCTGGCATGCTTTATCCACTGGCGGACCGTCGGCTCTAAACAATGACTAACCCTACAGCGGCCTCACTGTGCCTTACCATTCTGACTCAGAGGTGAGAAAGAGAACAGCCGTCGAGTCCAATAAAGGAGTTATTCAGCTCTATGGACATCATGACGACCATATCACCAAAAAACAGACAGCATAAATTCTCAAAACAGTATAATGTCATGTGTTAAGGGTTACACCAACCCAAAAAGAAATTTTGTCTTCGTTCACTCTCCCAATGTCTTTCCAAACAGACCACTCTGTTAAAAAACAGCATATGCTAGCTACTTAGGTGGGTTTTAAAACATGGATTCTGGACTAAGCTAGATCAGGATGACAGGTTTATTTATTTCTACTGCACAACTTTGGCCCAATTTAAATTGGCTATTAATGTGTTTTTGTCAATCTGATCAGGTGGACAGTGGTAAATCCAAATGTAAATAGTGTGTTAAATATTTTAAGCTTCAATTTAAGCCTCATTCAACCACTTTCAGAGGTTGACTTGTGATGTAGTCAGTTGGATAGGTAGAAATGTTAGTTCAGATCCACTGAAAGTATAATTCCTATCCATATGCTGTTAATTCACTTGCTTTACCACCTAATTATAAATCACAGGAGTTCATTCCATCAATAGTACTTGTGCAGGGTTCAACGCTAAGGATTTTTTCTACTGGTCAGATCAGGCCAATGGTTTAGATTTTTACTTGCCCGGCCAAAATTTCCACTGGCCCCACCAAGAAAAAAAAAATACAATTTAACAGCTATTTTTTAGCCACACATTTTAAATAATGTGTCAAAAAATAATACCAATAATTATTTAAATGCGAAAAATTATTTAAATAATACTTTTAAATGTTAATATATGTATAATGAGCAAAATTATGTGTTAACAAAACAAAAAGAGCAGTGTGTAAAATGGGAAGGTATTTTATTACAGTTCGAAATTATTTAACAAAAAGGTGGACCCAATCGGGCCAGTAATGATCCTGTCTACTGTCCCAAGCGTCTCTCACACTGGCCCCGGGCCATCGGGCAGTCCTTATTGTTGATCCCTGTTGTGCATCCATTTTTCATTGGTTTTCACTTCTATTCATAACACAGGGACTTAAAGCTGCACAATTAATCGTAAAAAGATCGTGATCTCGATTCGACCCCCTAGACGATCTTAATCCAGCATTTCTATGATTCTGTCAATCATATTTTCAAGTTCAGAAGAGAAGCAAAGGTGGCCGCGCAAGTCTTCACATTGTTTTACATACGTTGTTCAGCAACGTGGACACCTCCAAACTGTGTTGAAAGAGTCACATGCTGTATTTATAAGATATATTTCACCTCAAAAATGTCATTTCTGTCTTCATGTAATGTGTTTGCGATCGCAAAATCACGCGTGATGTGAGCTGACCGTCAGCTGTTACCACAGAGAGGGCGGACGCCTCTGAATGAACTAATGAAGACGTCTTTAGTGAACAGAACCTGCATAGACTGTGAATAACAGGTAATAGAGTTGTAAATAACGTTCAGTTTGTGTCACAGAGTGATCGTTTAGGAGCCGCGTGGGAAGTGAATCGCTCTAAGGATTGATAATGAAACCGAAAGGGCACACACAGTGTTGCGAGATGTAGCTGACTGATTCCAGCCCAAAAAGTATCCAAAACCCGCCGAAATGCAAAAACCCACCAAGTCTTTTGTATTCACGAAAATCACGTCAGTGACAGATTTAAAGCAGGAAATGACAGATTGTAAGCGTATGTCTCAAACACAATAATTCAACACCAGAATTATCATCAGCATTAATGACCAGGTCAGGACAAATCTAAAGTCTGTTCAAGTCCACCATTCCAAGTCTATACAAAATTTAGCTTATTAACCAACAGTACAGCTACACAAAGCCTATTGCTGTTTTACCACATGTTTGAGAATAACAACAATAATAGCCCAATCATATTACCCTTTATTTTACATCTACAGAATTGTGAGAAAATCGTGATTTTTATTTTAGGCAAAAAAAAAAAATAAAAATCGCGATTCTCATTTTAGCCAGAATCATGCAGCTCTACAGGGACTTTATCTTTTGTTCTATTGATTTTATCTACATTTTGCAAAAAAACAAAACAAAAATCGTTCACATGAAGAAAGCAAAAATATAAAAGGGCTTGGACCAGATCAACTCAGTTTGCAAAATTACAGCAGCAGCAGTCAGGTCATCGATGACGAGCTGTGCACTGGGGCTACAGCGATGCGAACAAAGCGATATATCAAAAGCAAACAGAACTCACAGGTGCATAAGTAATGCCTTTATTGTTTACCTCTGCTAGCAATCAAAATCCTGCCACTAACCACACATTGAACTTTTGTTTGCATTTGCTTTAATTGCTTTAGTTTTATGCTCCATTTTTAGCGATGATGATTCATGGTTGTATCACATGCCTGCTCAGTCCTGCAAATACTGAGTGTGGATTCAGCTTGTTAAAAAAATATCACCAACTCTGTCACTGGTTGTCATTAGGATCTCTGAAATGTGAATGTTTTGGTAAAAAAGGATTTCCAATGCAAGACCAGAAATTCCTCAGATTTCAATATAAAAATATTCATTTGTGACCCATCCACAAACCCAGTAATAAGTGTCTTTTTTTACAATTATACATCTCATGAAACTGAATTAATAAATATTTGGCCAACATACAACTATTAAAAAATCTCAAGGTCTAGAAAAATATCAAAATATTGAGAAAAGGTCTGCAGAATTTTTCAAAACAAGTTCTGAGCAATACATATTATTTATTCATCCATTTTCCTTCGGCTTAAGGCTGATTTTTACTTCTCTGACACGCACAAATCATCAAATTGAAAAGTAACTATGTTTTTAAATGTGAATGTTTTGTGTTTACCTTTATGGTTAATGTTGTTGCACGTCTGCTGGTTCCAGCCTCTGAATGAGCGAGATTTAGCTACTTGTATATTAAGGTAAAAAACAAAACACCAGCAAAGAAACTCGACACAGAGGAACATAGCATAACCTACTGCCAGTTTCCATTTCGGAAGTGCAACACAAATAACACGCAGAAGTATAAACGCATGGCAGCATGCAAGACATGCACCGTGGGTTACGGCGATCACTCGACACAGAACTAGCCTTTAGTCCCTTATTTATCAGGGGTCGCCACAGCGGAATGAACTCCCAATTATTCCATCATATGTTTTTTACAGCGGATGCCCTTCAAGCCACAACCCAGTAGTGGGAAACACCCATACACACTCACACTCATACACTAGGGCCAATTTACTTAATCCAATTTGCCGATAGTGCATGTCTTTGGATTGTGGGGAAACTAGAGCACCAAGAGAAAACCCACGCCAACCTGGGGAGAACATGCAAACTCTGCACAAAAATGCCCCCTGGCCCAGCCGGGATTTGAACCAGTGACCTTTTTACTGTGAGGCGATGGTACTAACCATTAAGCCACCCCAAATACATATTATTAATCAAAAATAAGCTTTTAATATATTTACAGCAGGGAAATTACAACTAAAATGACCTTTACAAAGGTTATTTGACATAAAAGTCAATAATTTTGGCCCATTATACTATATATAATTATATGTTTGCCTACATGTTTGCCTGTACATATATGTACCTATATGTATTATATGTTTGCTTATATGTATGTCTTCCAGGGTCAGATTTGTGTTTTTGAATGCAAATAAAACTATTACAGGTTGAGAATGAAATAAGAGGTTCCCTGTGGTGCATTAATATTTTTTTCTTTTGATGCTGAAAGCACCATTCACTATCATTTACTGTCAGCTCTCAAAGCGTAGTGCTGTTTTTTTTTTTTATCCATTCTGATGAAAACAATAACAGCATATGGCATTGAAACAACAACATCACACGTGAGTTATTATCAAATATATATTTTTGGCTGAGCTACTGCTTTAAGACTGCTCTTTGCTTATGTGTGTGTGTGTGTGTTGTTTTAAGTGTGTGATTCTGAGCGCAATCATCATTAGCACCGTAATCACCACCTAAGCGCCTAATATGCAGCTGACTTCATATCACAACTGGCCTCCTCGACTACGCAAGTCCAATCCTGCACTGATTAAAATGCTGTAGAGTGAAACACACCACTCTAACATTTTCATTGGGAAAAGTACATTGCATCAGCATCGGGGCTAACAAAGCACTCTACGCTCTTGGTGCACAGTCAAGCTGGGAGGCCCCTGGGTGAACCCCTCCAAACTCATTCCACTTTTCACATCCCGTACAAAAGAGAGCGAGAAAAAGGGTTTGTGATAAAAGCCAGTGACTTCAAAGAACATACAGCATGAAGGAAAAGTACAAAAGCGGAGGCAATTTCGCACTTCTGATCCAACAATTCATCATCATCTGTTATTCATTGTTTTCATTGTTTCATTACGGGTCGTTTTAACGCTGATTGCTCTTGATTGTGCTGTGGGTGGATCCCTAATCAATGGGCTCCGCTCACAATTGGTCGTTAGCATGTAAATCCGAGCAAACAAATGAAGTGAGTACATAACGTGATTATGCTGCATTACATTTGTCTTAATACACATGTGGGGCGAGCAGATTCTATTGCACACGCAAATACAAACGAAACAGGCTTACAAAAAGGGCTGAGTGACCTCTGCCACCGACTTTTGTGTCTGAATCAAATGCTTTGGTGATTTTCCCAGGCTGCTCTTGGGGATGATACAGAGCATCTATTGAGCTATTCTTGGCTTGGCTCTGAACAGAGTCTCTGAAAGTCCACTGGAGCAGAAGTGGACAGAGTAAAGACAGGCCCGAGGGAAGAGAGGGTGCTATCCGGTATGTGAAGGAAGAACAAAATGCAGAAAATAGGAAAGAAGCAAAAAAAAGGAATGAACAGACAGGGGACTGTTTATTGAGAGATATATGAGGGGAAAAAACACACGTAAAGTGCTTCAATTCACCATGCAGCCATAATCAACATCCAAAAAAATTAATAAAATCCTATACATAAATCCTCCTTATGAAAACTTCTGTGATTTGAGGCTAATCTTCAGATTCACAGATGGACAAACTAATTAGAGGAAATCAACAGGCAAAATTAAATTTAGTCTGCCAAATCTGAGGCATATGAAATTAAGATTGTATTATTGCAGTGTTTATTATAAATTATTTAACCGTGCAGAACATTATTAATAATAATATAATTAATAATAATAATTAATAATTTATATTATTTAAACTGTGTATAAGTCTAATGTAACCTTTTGAAGACCTATACATCTGTATGATCAGAAATCATAAACCTTTTGTACACAGTCTAATACAATTCTTCTTCAATCTAATTAATAAGCAAAAAGCCCTTTGAAAACAAATATGAATATATATATATATATATATATATATATATATATATATATATATATATATATATATATATATATATATATATATATATATATATATATATATAATGGACAATTACTTGCATAAATTTATTAACTATTCATACATTTTCAGGTTAAAATAAAAGTGCATATCAGTACCCAAATGTCCCTAAAAGTAGCTTTGAGGTACAAATATTTACCTTTTGAAAAGGT
>NC_141029.1:7532500-7542500 GCF_052040795.2 Danio rerio | reverse complement strand
GGTTGCAGCTGGAAGGGCATCAGCTGTCTAAAACATATGCTGGATAAGTTGACGGTTCATTCCGCTGTGGCGACCCCAGATTAACAAAGGGACTATGCCGAAAGGAAAACGAATGAATGAAATGTACCAAAGCGACTGAGAAAAACTAAACCACTGAGGAAGTGTGTTATGGATTTAGTCCACCATGTGGCGCCAAACAGGTGCCAGACATCCGACAATCAATGGGCGGAGCCCGATGACTACAGCCAATCACAGTTCTGTGTGGGCGATCGTAGCTCATTGTGGGTGTGGTGTTCAACAAAGGTTGATTGAGAGATCGCATCACCGTTGAAGCTTCTGGCAGGACGCGGTGTCTCATATAGCATTTAACGAACATCACAAATCGTGGTTTGGCTTGTTTTGTACTGGATAATTCTTATGAGATCGGGTCGGGACGTTTCGCTGAACAACAACAGGGTAAAAGGTAAGAAGTGTTGAACTTGGGGCTGTTGATCATGCCTGTCTGACATATTTCAGGGTCCTCCGACAGGTAGTCAACTCTTGTTTATTTTACAGACCCCAATTGTGTGCGTGTGTGTTTTCAATGTGTTTAATATATTATTTTAACAAATCACCCCTCCTCCGTTCTACATTTCCTCTGCAGTATTTGTGAGTGTCCCTTAGTGATTCATTTTCTAAGTAATAAGGTTACATGCATATTTAAACAGCGATCTGTCTAACTCCGTCAGTCTCTGCGGTCTGCACAATAAAAGCTGAGCAATACATGCTGCTCTATTGGTGTTCATTAATTTCATGTCTCTCCCGGTAACGGCAGGCATGAGGATTGCACGTCTTTCTCTTGAAATGCATCAGTTCCGCTGGGCTGCCTCGTGACTCCAGCAGCGACCGAGAGGAGGAGGAGGAGGAGGTGGTGGAGGAGGAGGACTGGACCGCGGTGAAGACAACAGATGATCCGGGCCCCCGTCTCCTCCTGTCCGCTCCTCTGAAGCGCGTCTGCTCGCCGGGATCAGGAGCACTAGAGGCGGCCGCACGGAGAGGCGTTGAAATGAGATGAGGCTCAGACATGGAACTGTTGCCACTGCGATTGTTTTCTTCACATCGTTTCTCAGTCTGTCCTGGTACACGGCTTGGCAAAATGGCAAAGGTGAGTCTCATCTGTGAGATCAGCTGTCAAATTGGGGTAAAGTTGGTTTTATTTTTCCGACATTCAGACTTTCTCCTTAATTTACTTTCATACAAGTTTTTTTTGCTCATATAAATAGTGAAATCATATTAGCAGCCAGTGACTATCAAAGTACACCATTGTTCACACTCAAATAGTCAAATAGTATTGAGGTAAAGTTGGTTTTATTTTCTGACTTAAATTCATTTAAAAATATGTAATATGAAAATATATTGTTTACTTTACTTTTTGTATTTGGTCTGTAATAGCATGCAAAGTATAACTTCAAAACAACATTAGCACTACTTCATTTAATTCACCTTTATTTCTAAAGCGCTTTTACAATGTAGATTGTGTCAAAGCAGCTTCACGTTTACTATGATCTTCTATGTGAAGCTTCTTTGACACAATCTACATTGTAAAAGCGCTTTAGAAATAAAGGTGAATTGAATTCAACATAGAAGATCATAGTAAACTGAAACGGTGTAGTTCAGTTTTCAGAGTTTAAGGGTGCTTTCACACATGTGAATCGATTCAGTTGTTCCGAAACAGCGATTAAAATTGTTACATTGTTGCTCTTTGCTCTTGGAGCGGTTCGCTTTCACACTGCAAAGTTTCTAATCGGACTAAAAGAGCTAAAACAAGTCACGTGCGAGTAAACTCTCCTCACATTGGTCAGAGTGTCAGGGTTTATTTTGCAGCGTCCCGCTCAGCTGTCAGGAGAGGTGGTGGTTTGGTGGTGATTGACAGGGTGCGCGCGCGACGTGTCTGAGGAGAGACACGGTGGGGAGGGGTGAGAAGGGTGCGCGACGATGCCTATTTGAGGACTGGGAGAGAGACGCGAGATTACCGGGAGATCATCACTCGTTTGCGGGCATCCGGAGACTCGCGAAACTTCCCACCATACTCATAATTCTCTCTTCATATAGCCGTAAGCCTATTACATATCCATAAAACACTGTGATATAACCGCGCTCGGATCGGATCGCTTTCTCACTGCAATCGAACCGCTCCAGGGTTCGTTTCAATCGAGCCGAGGCCACCTCATTCAAGCGATCTCGGAGCGATTACCTTGGCGCGGAACAGAGCGCGATTGCCCTGTTCACATATGCCAAACGAACCGCGTTAACTGGGCAATCGAGATACAATCCGAAACAAAAGTGTAGGTGTGAAAGCACCCTTAGTTCAGTTCAGTTTAGCTCAGTTCAGTGTGGTTTAATATTCACTACTGAGAGTCCAAACACTGAGGAGCAAATCCATCGATGCGCAGCTCTACGGGTCCCGGACCATGCAAGCCAGTGGCGAGGAAAAAACTTCACCAATTGGTGAACGCGAAGAATTAAAAAACCTCGAGAGAAACCAGGCTCAGTTGGGCACGACCACTTCCCCTATGGTCAAATGTCTTGTGCAGAGCTGCAGTCTAGGCGCTGAAGGCCGGAGAATGCTAGAAAATTGCTGAAAATTAAATGTTTATGTGCATAAACCCCATTGACTTTATGACAGGTCACCCCAAAACTCACCATTTACTCACACTCAAATGATTAAAAACTTTTATGGATTTCTTTGTCTGTTCGAAATGATATATTCTGAAGGATGTTGGAAACCTGCAGCTGTTGACATTAATAATAGGAACAAAAATACTATGGAAGAAGAAGGCTGCTGCTTTATAACATTCCTCAAAATATCTTGTTTTGGAGTGGAGTGTCCGTAAATGATGAGTGATGATTGATGTTTTTTTTTTTTTTTTTTTTTACACTGGTTAAGCTTTGATTGAATTCCATGACCACTAGGCATTGGCCGGTATAAGATTCTGATGGTACGATAACCTTGGATAAAAATGTCACGGTTTGGCTGTATTGTAATGATTACTGCGCTAAAATATCTTCTTTTTAAATGTCTGAATAAAAAAAAAAAAAAAACTTTTTTCCCATTTAAACACAGTATTTTATTTTGAGAAAGATTTATAATATTTTGGAACAGTCAACATGTCAGGCTAAATGAATTATTGACTTCTGCTGTCTTTATTTCTTTCGAAAACAGATTTTTTTTGAAACAATTTAAAACGGCATCTTGGGATATCTTTTCTGCTGGAGATACTTAAAAAAAAAAAAAAAGAAAAGTAAATTAAAAACAATGTTTATAAAAAAATCTTTCTCATACCTTAGAAACGGTATTGCAGAAAATGTTGATGACCTTAAAACCTTGACTTAACCAAACCACGGTATACCTTGAAAACGGTTATTGTCCCATGCAGTGACCACTGCAGTGGCTAAGTGGACAAGCCCACAGGGCACGCACCGCAGGGATTAGGGGGCCCCACGTTGTCGCGATTTTTAATAATTGAAAATCTGGCAACCGCAATAATCAAACTCTTGGGAACAACTGTGGTCGGAACCAAAGTTCACAGGTGTGTGTTCTCTGAACTCTTCTCAAGCAGTGGACTACTTTATTCTGATGAACCGCGTCATAGCTCATACCATAAAGTTGACTTTATTTCAACTCTCCTTGACGCCCACACAGGAGAAGTCGCGCCGCGCTGTTCCTCGCCACCAGTTCTCGTTAAAAATGAATGACTTCTGGCTACTTTGACGCCCTCGCTGCTTTCGGTTTGTGATCGCTCCTCAGTTTGTGAAGGCTTCCCCGCATTGTCGCTCCACCCCACCCCCTTTCCCGCTCCTCAGTTTGTGATCGCTCCTCAGTTTGTGATCGCTCCTCAGTTTGTGATGGCTTCCCCGCGTTGTCGCTCCACCCCGCCCCCTTTCCCGCTCCTCAGTTTGTGATCGCTCCTCAGTTTGTGATCGCTCCTCAGTTTGTGATGGCTTCCCCGCGTTGTCGCTCCACCCCGCCCCCTTTCCCGCTTCTCAGTTTGTGATCGCTCCTCAGTTTGTGATCGCTCCTCAGTTTGTGATCGCTCCTCAGTTTGTGATCGCTCCTTAGTTTGTGATCGCACCTTAGTTTGTGATCGCTCCTTAGTTTGTGATCGCTCCTTAGTTTGTGATCGCTCCTCAGTTTGTGATGGCTTCCCCGCATTGTCGCTCCACCCCGCCTCCCTTCCCCGCTCCTCAATTTGTGATCGCTTCCCAGTGTTGCCCCTCCCTCAACTGGGGGCCCCGTCAGTGATCCCTGCATGGGGGCCTCCGCATTTTGCGCTACGCCACTGGACCACTGGTATAAAAGTTGGCATTGGATGCCCATTTTATACAAGTTAATATGATTCTTTTCTTAATTAATAGTCTTTTGTTTATGTTGTCTAAATTTCTCAAGTGTAAATAAATACAACTTTATTACTTCTTTTTAACACCTCAGTCCACATAGTGAGCTGTATTGCTTCATCTTTTTTTAAATGCACATGAGGAATGTAAAGAACTAGCTGGTCACATCTAAACCAGCGTAAATTTTACGGCACTCGGACAGAAAAATAAAATATCACAATAGCCTATATCGAGAAAGGACTGACAGAAATTTCCTTGCTCTCCACTTAAATTATTCTTTTATAACTCCTTTCCCTCTTTGGGTTTTTCCATTTGCCACTTTAATGACAGAAACCCACTCCAAGCGAGCATAGAGAAAATAAAATGAAACTCTTGCTGTGTAAGAAAAGTGCTTCCTCTGATAGTGGGCTCATTTTAAATTAAGTTGAGGCCCATTGAAAAGTATGTGATGAATGTCATCTGGTGGACATATACTGCATTCAGCATGTTATCAATATCACATGACCTACCAGCGTCAGCCGTGTCCCTCCACTTACATTCACAAATCTTCTCCAATTGTGGCCTCATGGAAAGTGTGTGCATCAGATTTGCACACTTCACAATCTCGGAAGAAGTTGTAGTTCATCTTGGTGCTTTATTTTTACTTACTCTACATATGGATGCATATGGCTACTGTTTAGCCTAATTCATATTAAGAAATTAAGCAAATTCCGCATACTATCTTAATTATTTACTGTATGTGGTCGCCACTCCTTTTGCTCCATTAATATCATCTGCATGCAGTAAACAGGAAATGTGTGCTGCTCATTAGAAGGTTATTTAAAAAAAAAATCACTATATTCTATAGCTCAAGTTAGGGAAACTCAATGAATTTCTATCTCATTAAAGATGTGAGACTGATGGAAAAATCTCAGAATGGACTATCAGTTAAGCGAAGGCAAAATAGTCTGATTCTCGTGGATTTCTAGAGCTGCAGTTAAAGGAAGTGGATTGTATATGTTTTGGATGGCATCTTATAAAACATCTGTTCAATTTGATTTGATAGAAATCTGAGTTGTTTGATTTAAATTGGGCCATAGTATGGGCACTTTATTCATCTACATAATTGGAAACAGGGATTGACTTTGTGACTTTTACTCAACAATGTTCTTTTTAGTTGTTTTCAGCCTAGCATACTCCTTTTACTGTTCTGACTATAAATGTGCCATAAAAGTATTTGAATAAGTAGATAAACTGTAAAAAATATCCATTATTTTAAGTTTTTTTTTCCAGCAGCTAGGGTGATTTTAGTAAAATATACTGTGAAATAACAGACATTAATTTACAGAAATTGACGTTAAATACCAAATGTTAAATTACAGAAATTACCGTAAAATAATGACCATTAAATTACAGAAATTGACTGTAAAATAGGAGACGTTAAATTACAGAAATTGACATAAAATAACATGTTAAATTACAGAAATTGACATAAAATAACGACCATTAAAATAACATAAATTTACTGTAAAAAACAGAAGTTAAATTACAGAAATTTACTGTAAAATAATAAACATTAAATTACAGAAATTACCTTAAAATAATGACCATTAAATTACCAAAAATTACTGTGAAATAACAGACGTTCAATTACAGAAATTTACTGTAAAACAACAGACGTTAAATTACAGGAATTACCGTAAAATAGCGACCGTTAAATTACAGAAATTTACTGTAAAATAACAGACGTTAAATTACAGAAATTAACGTAAAATAACGACTGTAAAATTACAAAAATTTACTACAAAATAACAGATGTTAAATTACAGAATTTACTGTAAAATAACAACAGTTAAATTACAGAATTTACTGTAAAATAACAGACTTTAATTTACAGAAATTACCGTAAAGTAACGGCCATTAAAATATAGAAATTAATTTAAAATAACAGACGTTAAATTACTGAAATTTGGCGTAAAGTAACAGACGTTAAATTACATAAATTTACCGTAAAATAACAGATGTCAAATTACAGATTTATCATAAAATAGCAGACGTTAAATTACAGAAATGTACTGCAAAATAACAGACATTAAATTGCAGAAATTTGCCGTGAAGTAACAGACATTAAATTACAGAAATGTACTGTAAAATAACAGACATTAAATTACAGAAATTTACTGTAAAATAACGACAGTTAAACTACAGAAATTTACTGTAAAATAACTCATTAAATTAAAGAAATTTACAGTAAATTAACAGACGTTAAATTACAGAACTATACCGTAAAATAACAGATGTTAAATTACAGAAATTTACAGAAAGTTTTAATTTAAGGAAATTTCTTTAATTTAACGGCCATTACATAAAAAATGAAGTAAAATAATATAATTTTTCACAGAGTGGCAAAAATTACATGGAATGAGCAGAGTGTTTGTTTAAAAAAAATTTGTTGTTAATGAGAGTTACGATTGAAGTCGCTAGTGGGCCTTACTAACTTCAGCTTGCTTTAGTAACTCTCGTGATGATGTTCTCTCAGAGGGAATGCATTTACATGCTGCTGATAAAAAAATTCAAAAAAACATTGTTCAGGGAAAACACTAAATATAAATGGAATCAGTACTTAAAATGCCTAATTGCAAAAAGTGGTTTCAATCAGTGTGTCTATGGTTCTGCTGCAAACATGGGACCGTGTAGATCTACAGCTACCGATGTTAAAACCGACTGGTGCAGGTGCTAAGAGAGAATCACAAGAGCTCTACTGAAGCTCGTATTGGCTGTCGCTCACAAAAGTGGCTTCGCATAAAGTTGAAGTAATCTCAATTTTGTTGTGTTACTTGACAAGCCCATATTTGGTCGCCAACGGTCGATGTCGCTTGCATACCGCATACACGGAAGTCGCTTGTTCTCTATTGAAATGAATGGTGCTTGTAGTGTTAATGGGCTGTTAGAGGTATGTTAATATGACTTCAGTTGATCTGTTGTCTAAAATGCCATAAACACTGAGACTCAAACAGGGAAACAGAACTGATTCTGGGCACTGCGGGTTGTGTGAACTTCTCCATTTACCTGCATTGTTTGTCTCTAACCTTAAATGAACAATTTTTCTGGCACAAGTGTGTGAAAGGATCTCTGGAGAAGTCTTAATGTTGAGAATTTGAGTGTGAGATCATACCCAAACCACCCTAGTTGGAAATCGATGAGTTCTGGTGCACACGGGGACAGCTCATTGCTCTGTGGTCGATCATTCGCTAGTTAAATCCATCCGGGTATTGATTAGAGTTGTATAAAGCAGAACACACAGTTCTGTATTATTCTCAATGATCTTTGTCAATCTCTGATCCTTGCTTCTAATTCATGTACATATTCTTCTTGGGATTGAGCCACATGTAGAGGATGACCAATTTGCATTCAGCAGCATTTGCATTCCCAACATAAACAAATGGAGATACTTGTGTTGTGGGTTGGGGATGTTGGCACAAGCAATGTATCATCACACATATTTAATTTCATTTTCATGCTAGTTTGGGGATTTGAATGACATTTGTTGCTGGGCCTGTCACAATAATCAATATATTGACTACGTCACACAACACATGCACATGACCTCAATCATTTTGGTGATGCAATACACAATTGAAACCAGAAGTTTACATTAGGGTTGGGCCGATAGACAAGGCCATAGTCCATCGCCGATGGCCAACAAACTTCACAATGCTGAGCCGGCATCGTGATCCATCGCCCCGCCCCACATTTATATTGATATATTGATAAATATGTATAACTTATTATTTGCAGGTCATCTTAATAGCAATAACGGTATTTTCATGAGCTGTGTTGAATGTCACATCTAGCTGCCGCTTGCACGGCTGAAGTATCGTGAGGATTAAATGAAGGATAATACAGTACCTCTCATGCTTAAAATGTGTAGATTTAGTATCAACCGGTGTTACCTGCAAACCCGGTCCCACTTTACAGTAAATGGCTTTAGTTATTTTCATAGCAGACTTAAAGCCACTGGAAGTCTTAAAGTGTAAATGGTGGATTAACATTCAGCACATGATCACTCATAAGATGTGCCATTATTAGTAACTTTAGGTGTTTTCTAAAACAAAATCTGTCGGTGTTATTTTCATTCTCTCATCTTTAGCGCTTCACATTTTCGCAGTTGTAGCTAGAGATCTGCGCGGGACTAAATTTTGAATCCCGCTCCTGCCCGAACCCGCCAGGTTTTAGCCCGAACCCGACCGCTCCCGCTTATATTAAGAATTTATTGTCCCGCTGCCCGACCCGCCCCGTTTTCTGCCTGCCGCGCCCGATCTCGCTAAAGAGCGGGGGAGAACAAAACCGAAAATCCCCCAGCTATACAGTCCAGACAGCCAAGCTGTCTGTATAAACACACACACATACAGCACCAATACGCTCTCATACGCGCGCGCGCGCACTAACACACACACAAGCACCAAGCAGACACACAGGCATTTGCTGTTATATCAACTCAAAGGCTTGTAATACCATGTATCAAGTACCAATGTAATACCAAAAGGTTTTATATAAAGGTATATAAATACTGAGTCGCGCCAGCTCCGGGCCGCAGCGCACATTACTCTCGGGCCGATTCCGGCGCGGATGCGGCATCGTCAGCTCGCTTACGGCCGCCGCATCTGGCCCGATTGATTTGGGCCGGAATCGGGCAGTGAGTCAACAAGCATCCGGAGTCCGGCAGCCGGAGACGGGCTGAGTGGTAAGTCTCTGGCAGGCGAGAATCTAGCCGGAACTGGCCTGAGTGTATTTTGCTATCTGGGAAATCTCTCTCTCTCTCTCTCTCTCTCTCTCTCTCTCTCTCTCTCTCTCTCTCTCTCTTTCTCATTTGCATAGCAAATTGCTAGACAGCCCGCTCCCGTCCCTAATTAAACCCGTTACCGACCGCTCCCGCGATTTATTCGGAAATTTATGCAAAATGCAGACCTCTAGTTGTAGCTCCTGTCATCTGAAGGCAGAAGGCATTGACTGAGTGATTGACAGCTGACATTAACAAATCATTCGCGTTTAGTTCTAGAGCAGTGAGCCAATAAGAAGAGCACAAAGGCGGGGCAAGCATTACTGGCTTTTTTTTACATCAGCAAGTAACAACTGTTTTAATCCGTTCCTGACTGAGTGCTGCGTTTGGCGTTTTTAGGTGCAAAGATGCATTCTGCATAAATGTCTCCTAAATCCGCGCACGCGGTGAGGATTTTGCAGTGAAAATGTATGCACTCGCCCATATGCTTCCAAATATATTTTAAAGTCACAGATAAAATTTTGGGCTCCTATGCGACCAAAACGGTCGAGCCCTAACATCTTTACTTGTTATTATTTCCTCATAATAATAATAATAATAATAATAATAATAAGGAAGTTATCATCAATCACAATACAAATTACAGTGAACTCCAGTCAAACTCTCGTCTCCTTCACCAGCTGTGGGAAAAGCCATTAGAATGACACGGATCACTGCCTATTCATGCCAGCAGAAAAAAAAAGTGATTGACAGGTGGTCATTTGTGTGTAACTTTATTTATTTATGGTTTGGTTATGGGAAACGCAAAGACCATGTGGGTCAGGTAGTGAAAACGGTAGGCTACAATTAATAAATCGTTATGAATTA
>NC_141029.1:7495000-7527500 GCF_052040795.2 Danio rerio | reverse complement strand
TATACACACACACACACACACACACACACACATATATATATATATATATATATATATATATATATATATATATGTATGTGTGTGTGTGTGTATATATTTTAACTTACTGTAAACCAATTACAGCAAAAGTACTGTATGTACATTTTCTTTTTTTGTAATTTTTGTTTTGTTTTAATTAACATTTATATAACATATTTAAAGCAAAAAAACAGTACAACATCAATAAAAATAAGAAAAAAAGAATACAAAATAATTGACATTAGCCGCAACCAAAAATAAATAAATAAAAAAGGAGGGATCGTCTCAGTTACCAAATATACACGGCATGTGTGGCATAAACATATAAAAACTGTATGAAAATTTTCAGCGCCATTTATCTTGCTGTATATTTATTTACAGTATTGTATCTTTACTGTAAAATATACAGTAATTTACACAATGTAACTTTAAAATACAGTAACATACTGCATAACTGCTCTAAAGTTAAGTACAGTTTGGATTACAGTTAAATACTGTGTAATTTACAAAATTCGTTAACAGGGTTGTCTTACCACTTCTCCGCTGTTTTCAACTTTTCTACTTGCAATGCCAAAGAAAAAGCTGAACGTTGATCGTGAAACGCCTGCTCTTCGCCTTGGTATCGGGCTGGCACTCAAAAAACGTGGCAAGAACAGAAAACAATACGCTCAGCTCGAGAGGAAAAAAAAGCAAATCAGATCAGATCAGCATCTTATTGAATTAAATGCACACTGTGACCTGATGTGGGTGAAGAGAGGACAAAGGTGAACAGTTATTTTTGCAGTTTTTTTTTGGTGCACAAATATGTTCTTGTAGCATTTTATGATTATGAAATTTTCAGTCCTTGCTGTCTATGGAGGGTCAGAGAGCTCGAGGATATCATCTAAAATATCTTAATCTGTGCTCTGAAGATGAGCCAAGGTCTCAGGATTGAAACAACATGAGAGTGTGTAATCTAATCAATGACAAAGTAAACTTTTAAGTGAACTAACCCTTCAATAAACTAGTTATTATGTATGCATATTTATTAAGAACGAAATAAAAAATGGGAGTAAATGAGTTGTCAAAAATGATTTTGTTTGTTAAATGCACATACGAAGCAGTTAATGGCATGCCTATCCATTCCTATGCGCAAAATAGTATAGAAGTATATTCCCTTTCTTTATTATTGAATTTTTTAATTTCCTCTGATTGACTTAGAAACAGGAAATTGTTCAGCCACAACATCCTGTTTCATCCTATTTATCTCAGCGTGTAAAATCAAAGAACGTAGCTGTGGTTTGTTGCTAAAGGTTGTTAAACTTCAATAAATGGGAGGCACATATAAGACTGTTTCGGTTAACTGTATGAGTTAGTCTGGAGGAGGACTGGGAGGCGCAACTGTTAGGAGGATGATTTGAGTGCCTAAAAAAAATCAGCAAAATTCACAGCTGGAGAATTGCAGAAGTTATTGAAGGTCAGGACGTCTCCAAAACTACAATTCTGTGTCACTCAAGTGTCTTCAGTTGATTTGTTAATGTTTTGAGCAAATGATCACAAGGTTAAGCGACACCATTTTTTTTCTCACAGCTTTTTTTGCTTACATTCATCAAGGGTGACAATATTAGTGGAGGTGGGCAGTGAAAAGTCAAGTATGTAGTATTAAAGGTCCTGTGAAGTGCTTTGAAATGTGCAGTTTTATCAATGTTTGACATAATCTCAACCGAAACAGCTTAAGAGCCCTATCATACACCCGGTGCAAGGTGCGACGCAATTGTTGATTGCTAGTTTCAGCTTGGCGCAAGAGACGTTTTGACGTTTTGCGCCACTCTGTTTTAATAGCAAATGCATTTGCGCTCATATGTGCGCCCATAGGCGTTCTGGTCTAAAAAGGGAGGCGTGTTTAAGGCGCATTGCTGGTGCATTGCTATTTTGAGGAACTATAATAGTCTGTTCTATAGACCAGAACAAAGCCGGTCTAAAGTCTAGCGCAGAGTGCGTTAGTTGTCCAGGATGTAGAGCAATACGCAAATATCTTTACTTATGAAAAAGAATTTAAATATTAAGGATATATATATATATATATATATATATATATATATATATATATATATATATATATATATATATATATATATATATATATATATATATATACATACACACATATATATATATATATATATATATATATATATATATATATATATATATATATATTTATATATATATATACATACACATATATATATATATATATATATATATATATATATATATATATATATATATATATATATATATATATATAAGGACAAAAATATTACAAAACATCATTTTCTAGCTTACACAAATATAAAAACCATACTTTCATGTTTTCATCTTATTCAGTTTATTCATGACAATTTGCGTTTGTATAATATTATTATTAGCAGTATTATTTATTATATTCATATTTGTATTTGTTTTATTTAAAACAAGCTTAGATTTGTCCACCTGTCAGGTTTCAGACCATATGGGGCACAGCATGTGTATTTGGATATAACTCTGTTTTTAACACTCTTCATTGTTATTATTCATTTATTAGTTTGCTGGAAATTAGAACTGAATTTAGAAGTAGTTTTGAAACAAATCTTTGCGCTTAACAAACAAAATTAATTATTTAAAGGCTAATTGATGTCTGTGCGTACAAGGTTTCCCTATCCACGAGAGTGAAAGTGAAAGTAAATAATGAGGTTTATCTCTCATTCTCGCTCTGCAGATGCTCTGTTTAACTGTTAGTAGCTCTGTTTTTCCTGCTAGTAAGACGCTCAGTTTTTCCACTTACAAAGTCTGTCATGTAAATAGCAAATGTGCTGTGGCGCAACGCAACTGGCTCTTAAAGGGAATGGGAGATGAGACTTTGATTGTTTTTTTTTTCTCAAAACACACCCATAACTCATTAAGATAATAAGCTCAACCCTTTTAGACCATGCGCCACGGCACAAAGCGGATTTTTCCGTCCTTATATTAGCAAAAGTGGATTCTGACATGCCCTGAATGCATTTGTGCCCTGCGCGTTGCACTGTGCACATGGATCGTCAAAATAGAGCCCTTAATCGGTTTAACTACAAAAGTTAAAATAATTAGTCAAATTATTTTGTAACTGATTTGTTGTGTATTTTAAAAATATATACAGTAAATATTTCTTAAGGAGGCTAATAATACTGACCTTAATTTTTTTTTTAATTAAAACTGCTTTTTTTAAAGAAATAAACAATAAGAAATACGACTTATTATGACTCCAGAATAATTCTTTTTTTTAGGAAACACTGAAACTTTTTCAGAAACACTATTTTAAATGAATGGGAGGGCAAAAAAAAGGCAACTCATGTTAACACCTTGATCATACTTTTGTATTATTCAGATTAAGCAAATCAATATATTAACCATGCAAATCTTAAATTCATGCTAACCAACAAATAATCAAAGGAAATATTAATGTAATTCAAATATATAAAATATGAATTGATGCTTACTTTAAACTTTTATTATATTGTTCTATTAAAATTATTTATTAAAATATTTTGTCAAATAAAACATTTATCTAGAGTCATCCACCATAATTTTGTGGCTCAAAAGTATCGGTTCAGGCACCGTTTTGGCTCCAGTACCCTTTTAATAGCATCGATTTAGCACCTGTATTGAAATAATCCCAAATGATATCCAACCCTAGTTAACACATGTCATAATAGTACAATTTTTACTTTATTTTAGCAGCTTCAGCTCTGTACTGTGGCATGGTTAAAGATTGGCCATCTTAACTGAAATGTTAGCCTGTAAATGTTGATGTGCGACTCATTGTGCCCTTGATCAAGCCACTTAACCTGATGCCACTCCGGGGTGGCTTTAATATGTCCGCTCGAAGTGACTTTGGATGAAAGCGGCAGCTAAATCAAATGAGTAATTAGATGGCGGCTGCTGTCATTCTGCTGCTCCTCTTTTTCTGCTATCAAATGAACTGCGCTGCTGGATTATTTTCTTTTCTTCTCCTGTGCTGAGCCCACGGAGGCTCTGCATCCTCAGGGTGTGTGGAAAGCACAATGGGCCAAAAATAGCGGGCCAGGGAAGGCGTGATTAGCCTGCAAGAAGCACAGAGGGAGGACACAGTTTTCTAATGAAGAGAGTCAGCGCTCAGCTCATCACACATACTGTAGGGCTTTTTCAAATACTTTATTCTTTTTTTCTGAATTCCTTTTATTGTAATTGGTGTTGTCAATTTTATTTTTATTATTCTGCTTATTATATTATATTATATTATATTATATTATATTATATTATATTATATTATATTATATCATATTATATTATATTATATTATATCATATTATATTATATTATAGTATATATTATATTATATTTTATTATATTATGCAAATGTTATTATTATGAATTATATTTTAATGTTTTAATAACATTTTAATGTTAAGATTAATTCTAATTAAATATATTTTTTAACCAAATAAAAAATAAAGTTTGATGAAACACTTCCCCCAAATACATTTCTTTAATCTTCACATTTTAATTGTTTAATTAAATTGACAGTTAGAAAATATTTCTGATCAGTTGAATTGCGTATCTATTACAATTAACCAACAGTTATTAATTAAAAAGCTTAATATTTTAAGTAGCAAAAAAACAAGATACCAATGTTATTTTTTTTTTTCTTAGTTTAAAATTTTCCGGATTTAATTTTAATGGTTGTAATTGAAAAGCAGATGCGATCAATTAAATCATGGCCGCAATTTACGAAATGTAAAAAGTTTATGAAATGCACACCAGGATGCTTTTTGCTCGCGTTTTCCGTTGACATTTAACGCCTCATGAGTAAATAAAGGGCACCATCGTGATCGTGCACACCAACGCGCAAAACGACGTTTAAAAAAAAAAAAAAACGCCTCATGCTCATTTTTTTTTGGACACGCCCCTTTAAAACCTTGTCCACCTATCAGATTGGCACTTTTGTTCATGTGCATGGAGCTGCTGAAGTTACAGTAAACAGCACTTGGAGGCGCTCAAGCGCAAAACTGTCAATGCAATCGTACTTTGAAGAAGATGCCCAGAGGCGATATGAACGTGGAGCTGCTTATTGCACTGGTGAACAATAATCATTTCTTCATCGCTAGAGCTGGAGCTGCTACTTGAACCATCCATAACAACAAGCTGTGTTAGAAGCTTAAATTTGAGTGATTTTTGCATACTCTGCTGCTCGACGCCAATGAAAATAGCTTGGATTTGAATCAGAAAAATGTCTTAAAACTCTGACGATAAACGCAAACGAAAAGTGTCCTGGTGTGTACAAGCCTTAACATGCATTACATTTTAATTTAATAATAATAATAATAATAATATTGGGGCTGCATGGTGGCGCAGTGGGTAGCACCCTTGTTGCTGGTACGACCCTTGGTTGGGTCAGTTGACATTTCTGTGTGGAGTTTGGATGTTTTCTCCGTGTTCACGTGGGTTTCCTCCGGGTGCTCTGGTTTCCCACACAGTCCAAACACATGCACTATAGGTGAATTGTGTAAGCTAAATTGTCCGTTGTGTGTGTGTCTGTGTGCGTGTATGTGTGCGCGTGTGTGTGTGTGTGATTGAGTGTGTATGGGTGTTTCCCGGAGATGGGTTGCAGCTGGAAGGGCATCCGCTGCATAAAACATATGCTGAATAAGTTGGCGGTTCATTCCACTGTGGGGACCCCAGATAAATAAAGGGATTAAGCCGAAAATAAAATAAATGAATGTTGGGCATTTTGTTGTGTGTTTTGTTTTGAAGGGCATTTTGTGTTTTGTTTGTGTTGTTTTTTTGTTTTGTTTTGTTTAAACCTAATTGTTTACTGAAATATGCGTGTGTGATATGACTGGATTGGGTTGTTTTAGGGCAGTCAATTTGTTTTTTCAAATATTCATAACATTTTTTTTAAATGGGGCACATTTGATTGCAGAAACCCTGCATTTGTATTTTTGGTGTGTCGAAAGGCGTGTGAGGAATATTGTTGACGTGAATGATGTGGTTTGTTTTAGTGAACTGAATGCTGCATTCCAGAAAACTGTGATTCTGAGTTTTCCTAATTACTACTTAGAAGTAACGTCTAGAACGCCATTAGAAGTCCAATATCTGACCTGTGAGTTGTCCACGCGTCAGTCACATTTTCACCGGATCTAAATATATTTCTATTTAAATTTAGGTTTTCAGCCATATTGACAGCCCTAATTGTTACTATGTAAGTGCATTCAAACAGAGCAAACTTTTTGCCGAAAGTGAGAAAGAAATCTGCTGCAAAATACTTTTAAGGGGACTTTTTATTAGAAAAGGATTAGTTTACCCCAATTACTCATCCTCGTGTTGTTCCGATAATTATTTTCTAAGAAATGTCTTCTATAAAACATCTTAATTTTTGTTCCAAAGATGAACAAAAGTTTCACGGGTTTTGGAACAAGATGAGGGTGAGTAATTTATAACAGAGTTTTCATTTTTGGCTGAAATTTTAAATGTTGATTTGTTTGTTGTAAGGTACATGTAAAATTAAGTTAAGGTACATATGAAAATTAAATTAAATTAAATTAAATTAAATTAAATTAAATTAAATTAAATTAAATTAAATTAAATTAAATTAAATTAAATTAAATTTTGTAGTTCAGGACAACTAACATTACAAAAACGACTATATACTCCAAATTGGAAATGTTATCCGGGACAACAGGAAATTTCAGTTGGCTGATTTTGGTGAGTTCTCAGGGTGCTGGCGTGCATGTAAACGGGCTCATTGAGTCACCATCACGCTCTTATCACTGTGGCATCCTCTGCCATTCTTCCTCCATATTAGGCTGGAGAACGCTGCCATTGACATTTTTCAGTTTCAGCAGCTCATGCCTCAACGGCTGCTGTTCTCCAGAGCTGTCACTCCTGCCAGGTGTTATTTGCCTGCCTGTGTCACCTCGGTCTGCTTCTCTCTCTGAGTCTCTGTCAGGTGGTATACATAGTTAGAATATAATGTGTGCTCTATTATTTGTCTGTAGGGTTGGTATACAGCCTTAAAAAACTACAATAGATTTGTTTAATTTTTTTTTTATTTCAATTATCCAAATGTTGTACTAGGGAAATACCCATTTTTACTATGGTAAATGGAAACTTCTGTCTACTGTTTACAGCAACTTTTCAGTTTTGGATGAACTATGTCTTTAATGTAAACAAAAAAAAGTACTGCTACTAAATAACTATTTATTTACCTAACTATCTAACTCACTAACTATTAAGACAACTAGCTAGCTGGCTAACTAACTGTATTAACTGTTATTAAGTGTTATTTTAAAAAACTGTTATTAACTGTATTAAGTAGTTGTTGGGAAATACCCATTTTTACTATGGTTAATGGAAACTTCTGCCAACTATATACAGCAACTTTTCAGTTTTACTAGCTAGCTAACTAACTAGCTAGTTATCTATCTTACTAGCTAACTATTAGCTGTCTTAAGTGATTCTTGGGAAATACCTATTTTTGCTATAGTAAATAAAAACTTCTGCCTACAATTTAAAGCAACTTTTCAGTTTTGCTAGCTAACTAGTTAACTAACAAACTAGCTAACTAGCTAGCTAGATAACAAATGAACTAACTAACTATTATCTGTATTAAGTGATTTTTGAGAAATACCAATTTTTACTATGGTAAATGGAAAGTTCAGCCAACAATTTAAAGCAACTTTTCAGTTTTGCTAGCTAGCTAACTAACAAGTTAACTAACCAACTAGCTGGCTGACAAACTAACTAGTTAACTAGCTAACGGAACTAATTAAGTAAATAACTATTATCTGTATTAAGTGATTTTTGGGAAATACCCATTTTTACTATGGTAAATGGAAAGTTCAGCCAACAATTTAAAGCAACTTTTCAGTTTTGCTAGCTAGCTAACTAACTAGTTAACTAACTAGCTAGCTAACAAACTAACTAGTTAACTAGCTAACTGAACTAAGTAAATAACTATTATCTGTATTAAGTGATTTTTGGGAAACACCCATTTTTACTCTTGTAAATGAAGAGTTCAGCCATCAACTTACAGCAACTTTCAGTTTTGCTAGCAAGCTATACTAACCAGTTAACTAACTAGCTAGCTAGCTAACAAACTAGTTAACTAGCTAACTGAACTAAGTAACTAATTATTAAGTGTATTAAGTGATTCTTGGCAAATACCAATTTTTACTATATTAAATAGAAAGTTCTGCCAACAGTTTACAGGAAATTCAGTTTTGCTAGCTAACTAGCTAACTAACTAACTAACTAACTAACTAACTAACTAACTAACTAACTAACTTACTAACTTACTAACTTACAAACTTACTTACTAGTTAACTAGCTAAATAGCTATTTCAACTAACTACCCGTTAAATGTGTTAAGTGTCTCTTGGGAAATACTATGGTAAATGGAAACTTTTGCCAACTATACAGCGACTTTATAGATTCGCTAGCTAGCATACTAAGTAAACTGCTAATTGTAAATGCAAGTTAAATATTATTACTGTAAATTATTATTTATTTGTCTGTTTTTTTTTAGATTTTGGTTTTGCAGTATTTTGCCCACCCCCAGATAAAATCATCCCCACATAAAACACCAATAAAATATAAAAAACCATATAATATTGTAAGTGGGTCTAAAGGTTAAATGTTTAGTTTGGTTACATTACTTATTCCCTGATTATTGCTGTACTGTATTTATTCATTTTCTTTTTTGAATAAAAATTCTATTAATCATTATATATATAGGCATATTATTTTTCGATAGTCTACAGAACAAAGCATCATTATACAATAACTTTGTTATAGTTAATCTAATTACCCTAGTTAATCCTTTAAATGTCGTTTTAGGCTGTATAGAAGTGTTGAAAAATATCTAGTCTAATTTTATTTACTGTCATCAAGGCAAAGATAAAATAAATCAGTTATTAGAAATGAGTTATTAAAACTATTATGATTAGAAATGTGTTAAAACATTCTCTTTCTGTTAAACAGAATTGGTGATAAAAATAAACCGATGGTAAGATATCTCTTATGCTTTGTCGATCACAAGAGATTTCTTTTAAAAACATAAACGTAGTCAATCTTCAAGCATCTTTTAATGCTAATATCCCGAGAATCTGATTTAAATAATGTGATCTGAATCTGATTTCCTCATCGTTCCCATCCCTATTTTTTCTGTCGAGCATTCTGTATTGTATAGTTGTCAGTGTAAATTTAAGTGGATTCCCAGGCTGCCACCGCATCTGGATAAAAATCAGGACTTTTTTTTTTTTTTTTTACCTCGGATCAAGTTATGACCTAGCTGTAAACAAACTTTGACTTAAGTAAATGTGAATCAAAGGGGTAGTTCATTCCTAAATTACAATTCTGTCATTATTGTCTCGTTTACACTAGGGTTGGGCGATGTTGACCAATTTGGCATCGTACGATGTTTAATGTGAAACATGACGATTCATAACGAATTAATTAAAGGTGCAGTAGGTGATCTGCCAAAAAGCTAACCGCTTAGCATATTATCTTTGGACAGCAGGGAGGGACTGTGATTCAAAGCCACACCCCCTGAAATCGCGAGCGCGCGCAACAGCCGACAGACAACCCACTAGTTCAGGTCATTCGCCAGTTAGTTAGTGCCAGCACCGTGCAGGAATTACATTTAATATACTTAGCCACACTTACATGCTATTTCAGAGCGAATATTCAGAGAAGCATGGTAAACAGTATAGGAAGGCTATCATTGTTCAAAAATGACCCAATGTGAATATAAAAGCAACTTCAGCTCAGTAAAGCAGGCTAGGCGGAATAGCGCTATTTACTGGTGTTTTGTTGTTAAACTAAATATAAATCTACATTATAGATGCTGTCAAAGAACCTTATGAAACTGAAAATAATCACATCAATCTTTCACCAGGAGATTTCAGTGGCTGAACAACACGTCTGTGCAAATAAGTCATTCATAACAGAACACAATCTAACATAAAATAGTTTCAAAACAGAACATTACCTGTCTAACAGTAATACTTCAGCCATGGTGTCGTCCTTCCTCCAACGTGCTAAAGTAACTCCAATATTGATTCAGGTATTTAAAAGTTTCAATTCAGCTTTTGATTTCTCCCGGTCCGTCTCGTGAACGTGCGGCCGCTTTAAGAGCGAATTATACCCGCGCCTGGCTTTACAGTAATCGGCCCGAGCTCGGCTGTCCTTCGGCGCCTCCGGCTCAGACTCGGCATCTGCGAGCGGCCCGCAGCTCGCTCGCACTCATGCGTTTGTGATGACGCTTGCGCACGTGGCGGATCTGTGTGAACAGATGCGCAGAAGTCGGACTCTACATTTGCTGACAGACAGTCTGACCAGCTTATCAGAATTAAGGGACATGACGGTCCGACTCTATTTAATCGGATGAATATTGTTTTGTTTTATGCTTAACCCAGAATATAAAAATACATATGAACACATTTAGATCATTTACTGTAATCATTACTATTGGACTGTGAAGAGACTTTCAACCAGCACAACAAAACATGCCTCTGAAGACAATCACCTACTGCACCTTTAATTGTAGCCTACCGTTTTCACTACCTGACCCACATGGTCTTTGCTCTACCCAACACCAAACCATAAATAAATAAAGGTACAAACAAATGACCACCTGTCAATCACTTTTTTTCCGCGGCACTCTGGCATGAATAGGCAGTGATCCGTGTCGTTCTAATGCCTTTTCCCACTGCTTTTGGAGAAGACGAGAGTTCGGTTGGAGTTCACTGTAGTGCATACATTTTCATTGTTTACATGGCAAAATCCTCACCGCGTGCGCAGATTTAGGAGACATTTATGCAGAATGCATCTTTGCACCTAAAAACGGCAAACACAGGGCTCAGGAACAGATTAAAACAGTTGTTTCTTGAACTTGCTGAAGTAAAAAGCCTGCAATGCTTGCCCCGCCTTTGCGCTCTTCTTATTGGCTCACTGCTCTGGAACTAAACTCGAATGATTTGTTAATATCAGCTGTCAATCACTCAGTCAATGCCTTCTGCCTTCAGATGACAGGAGCTACAACTGCAAATATGTGAAGCACTGAAGATGAGAGAATGAAAACAACACTGACAGATTTACCTAAAGTTACTAATAATAGCACATCTTATTAGTGATCATGTGCTGAATGTTAATCCACCATTTACACTTTTCCAAGAGTGGATAAAAGACTTCCAGTGGCTTACATTTACATTTAGTCATTTAGCAGATGCTTTTATCCAAAGCGATATACAAATGAGGACAAGGAAGCAATTTACACAACTATAAGAGCAACAATGAATATATATATATATATATATATATATATATATATATATATATATATATATATATATATATATATATATATATATATATATTTTTTTTTTTTTGTTTTTTTTTTTGAGTACAGTTAGTGGTATATCTAGAGAGGCAATTGGAGATTAGGAAGTGAAGTGGAGACTAAATAGTTGAGTTTTTAGTCGTTTCTTGAAAACAGCGAGTGACTCTGCCGTTCTGACGCAGTTAGGGAGTTCATTCCACCAATTGGGCAGATTAAACGCCAGCGTTCCGGAAAGTGATTTCTTCCGTCTTTGGGATGGAACCACGAGGCGACGTTCATTCACAGAACGCAAGTTTCTGGAGGGCACATAGATCTGCATAAGTGAGAGCAGATAAGAAGGGGCGCAGCCAGAAATCGCTTTGTAGCAAACATCAGAGCTTTGAATTTGATGCGAGCAGCAACTGGCAGCCAGTGCAAACGGATGAGTAGCGGAGTGACATGTGCTTTTTTAGGTTCATTAAAGACCACTCGTGCTGCTGCGTTCTGGAGCAGCTTCAAGTCCGCTATGAAAATAACTAAAGCCATTCACTGTAAAGTCTGTGGGACGGGGTTTGCAGGTAACAGCGGTTGCCACTGAATAATTTTAAGCGTGAAGAGGTACTGTATTATCCTTCATTTAATCCTTATGATGCTGTCAGCCGTGCAAGTGGCAGCTATATGTAACATTTAACGCAGCTCATGAAAATACCGTTATTGCTTTTAAGATGACCTGCAAATAATAGGTTATATATCTATAGAATATAAATGTGGGGCGGGGCATTGGATCGCGATGCCGGTTCAGCATTGTGAAGTTTGTCGGCCATCGGCGATGGACGATGGCATCGTCTATCGGCACAACCCTAGTTTCCAACTGAGTGGTATGGTTCAAAACCATATAGTTTGGTACAGTTATTCCAAGCCATCTATATTATTATCAAAAATCAGAAGTGGTTTTCAACCTCCTACGAAATAACCTCTTTTGTGTTCGTCATAAAAAATATTCAACTCATGTTTATTTCTATAGTACTTTTACAATGTAGATTGTGTCAAAGCAGCTAAACATAGAAGTTTTAGTATTTTGAAACTGTCAGTCCAATTTTCTGAGATCTTACTCCTTAATGTTTGGATCAGCTTGAGATCAAATACATTGAAATGTGTGAATACACCTTTAATGATAAACTGATGTGTTGAATCTAAAAAGTGATGGCTAAATTGAGCATCGTATTTCGAGTGTGTGGTCTTCGAATGTTCCCTTTTTGATGGGTTTGTGTTCTCAGCAGTAATTTACTATGCCCATAATAATATCTGTGGTCAGCACAAACCAAGTTCATCCTCAAGTGAACCTAGCAATGGTTTTGGATTGCTTTCTCTCTGATTTTTCCCATCTCTCTTTTTTTTTCTCTGGAGATTGTTTTCGTGCTCACTACTATAGACAACAGAACAGTTTTGTTCTTTTCTTAGAGACTTATACCTGCATTTAGATCCAAAGTGACTTAAACTGTATTGAACACATTTGATCATTTCTTGCTTTTTCTCTGGGGATCAAACCCAGTATCTTGGTATTGTTAGCACCTTGTTCTAGCATTTGAGCTACAGGAAGGTTTATATACAGTTTACATAATTTTTTTCCCAGTTTCTGTTGAACAGAGAGAAGATTTTCCCAAAACTATTCTAATCATAGTTTTAATAAGTCATTTCTAATAACTGATTTATTTTATCTTTGCCATGATGACCGTAAATAATATTTGACTAGATCTTTTTCAAGACACTTCTATACAGCTTAAAGTGATATTTAAAGGCTTAACTAGGTTAATTAGATTAACTAGGCAGGTTAGGGTAATTAGGCAAGTTATTGTATAATGATGGTTTGTCTGTAGACTATCAAAACCAAATATAGCTTGAAGGGGCTAATAATTATGACCTTAAAATACTTTTTAAAATATTAAAAACTGCATTTATTCTTGCTGAAATAAAACAAATAAGACTTTTTCCAGAAGAAAAAATATTATCAAACATACTGCAAAAATGTTATTGCTCTGTTAAACATCATCTGGGAAATATTTATAAAAGAAAAAAAAATCAAAGGGGGCTAATAATTCTGACTTCAACTGTATGTGCTACAGGAAGGTTTATACATGTGTATAGTGCACTTGGTTGTTTTTCAGATGGACACTGAGTTGGTGTGTGTGTGTGTGTGTGTGTGTGTGTGTGTGTGTGCGTGTGTGTGTGTGTGTGTTTTTAATGTGCTTGCTCGTCAGATTTACAGCCACTTGGCCATCTTCCACTCTCTCATCATATTTCAGCATTGATCTGTTTATTTTATAGCGGTTTGTTTATATAAATAGAGAATTCTGCTCATAGCACTTGGAGAATCTGCGAGGTGTGGTTTTTGTGTGCGTGTGTGTGTTTTTTAAAATAAGACTGTTCATAACTTTGTTAGTTCTGTCCTTGTAAAAATGTTTAACACATCCTTTGTAAAACACTCCAAATTTAACAAAGTTTATCCTTGAGCATCATTATTTTTTGATACTATTGCAAATGAGGCCAAACTTTTTTTTTTGGTTCATTAAGGGGGTGTTTATGCAAACTGTTTATAATTAAAGGTGCAGCATGCAAGTTTGACACCCAATGGTTGAACTAGGTATTGCACTTCTGGTTCAAAACTTATGCAAATGCAGGTTGCCAGATTAACGACATCAACAGGAGCGCAGATTTTGTCGAACACCTGAAATTCATATTTTAGAAATGGCTTATATTTCTTGCAGCTGAACAACAGGATAAACTGACAATGTTAACCTCAGGTAAACATCATGTGCTTTATTCAATGTTAAATACTAACAATGTGAGTTTGAATGCCATTTCACATGACATTTATTGTCATACTACTGAAATCAGCAGCAGATAGTTCACCTCAGATCTTGACAATAAAATAAACTGTTTGAATTTTTTTTTAACTTTTAATTAATGCAAACCAACACGTATCAGTGATTCAGCATGTCCATTTAATACAGTTAAAGAGTTTTAAAGGGCACATATTTTACCCCTTTTTTAAGATCTAATATTAATATTATGGTTCTTCTGAGTTTGCCAGTTTAGGTTCAGTTCAAAACACAGTTCAGGTTGTTTTATTATAATGGGTTAAAGTGTCATTTTGGGGGTGTGTACACTGGTCGCTGTTTGCTGCTTCACATGAAAATTAGTTTCGACTTCCCGTCCAACTTAACATGGGGGCGGAGCCAAGAGCCCCTCGCTTTGTGTATGGCAACAGACAGGCAGACATAGAGAAGCAACATGAGTGAGAAGACCAGAATTAAGCTGTACATGTATGACTCGAACACAGACCAAGCAGAGAGTACTGTTGAGGAATCAATATTCCCAATGTGCCAGAATGTGTCAGAGTGGTAGTTACAAAATCGTTTGTGTCTTTGTATAGTTTTACAGCCGCTACTTTGCATACATCAGGGATGCAACGATTAACCAGTTTCACTATTAACCATGCTTTAATTCATCATAGTTAATTAATATTAAAGGCTTCTCCACATCGTGTTTCTGCACTGAACAAAACTGTGGCAACTAAACAAAGTTATGCCAACTCTGTGCTATTTTAAAATTCCAAGCTTGTACACCGAGACTAATAACCACGCACACTACTAAGGCTATACATAAGGCAAGTTCGTAATTTCTAATGGAGGGACACAGACATGAGACAACTCGCTCACACTTTTCAGCCACACCTAGTTGAGATGACGGAGCTTCTGTGACCCCGGGAAATGCAAATGGCTGAAGTTTAAGGATGACACAATGAAAAGTACACTTTTGCAAACCCACCTAAAGTTACAAACAATGCCCCCGATGAGAGCAATCATGTGACTCACACCCTAAAAATGACGGACGTGAAACGACAAACTGAGGATATGTTGTTGCGCGCCTGTCAATCCATATTGGTAAGCGAGGGAACCGCACTCCTACGTCAAGTTGCGGTCAATCTAAAAACCGATCCAATTGGTCCACCGTTTTTATGTTGTTAAATTGAAAAAAAAAAAGGACTGGGTGTGATTATATAGCCCCAATATGACAGTCTATACACTACACCAGGGGTGGCCAACCCTGTTCCTCGAGAGCCACCTTCCTGCAGATTTCAGTTTTAACCCATATCAAACACAACTGCCTGTAATTATCACATGGTGTTCAGGTCCTAATTAATTGGTTCAGGTGTGTTTGATATGGGTAGCAACTGAAATCTGCAGGAAGGTGGCTCTCCAGGAACAGGGTTGGCCTTCCCTGCACTACACCTACACACATGTCTGTCCAAACAGCTTGAAAAGTAGATTTTTCACCTTTAACTCATGATACAATATTATTACGGTATTTTGCTCTCGGTATTGATATATCATGATATCAACGATATATCGATATTTCACAAGAAACCATCCACGATACATCACAATATTTGTAAATGAATGAGAAAAACTGCATACAAAAGTTATAAGATGCATTTTTTTATTTACAGCACAATTGTAGAATTACAACAATGTAAATCACATGATCATCTTTATAGAGTGATCTAGCGAAGTAAAAGTGGGTCTGTGAGAGAGAAACTAGCTCAAGATTCTGGAGAGGAGGGATGTCTGAAACGCACAAATACCTCGGTCCAGCTGAAGAAGGTATCCATATACTCGAGATTTTCACCATTGGAATGGCTCATCTGTCAGTAGTTTAATTGACGCTAGTGCTTCTCTAACGTATTGTTGATCCTCCATTACGGGAAGCAGCTGGGTGTACTGCAGCTAAAGCAGTAAACGGCTGCAGTCAGAGTAAGAGGGTACATTAATTCAGATCTTTCGTTTATTTAGATAAATATCGATACTTGGCGCCAGAACATCGTTAATGTACCGTGGCCGGAAATGTTACGATATATTGACATAACGATATTTTGTCCAACCGCTTAAATTAAGGGTACAACAACCTTTTAAATAGGATAATTTTATTTAAATATAATATAGTCTTATTGAATATGTTGTACAGAATTCTAGTTTTTATAATCAGTCATTTCTTTGGGTAAATACTTGACAAGTTGTCCAACATGACATCCCTTGTGTCTCCTGTTAGTAGAACTGCATGTCTCGTGTCTCGTAAAAGAATAGAGGCTTTCCATTATTCTGCCTGCGCTGCAGTTAATGAAAGCAGTTTGCTTGCTTTCATTCCCGGCATACGCGCTACGAGGAGATGATGAAGCGACTCATTCATTGTTTGTATGGCCTGAGAAGTGCATTTCTATCCCAGCCATTCCAAACCCCTACCTTTCTCTTTGTTCCTGTCCATGGCCTATTCTCTGTCCCAAAACAATTCACCCACATGTCTTATGACCAGCGCGATTTTGTTGTGTCACACGATGGCTCACAACATTTCCTCTGTCTGCTTTTCTTATCGCCTCATTCATAGTCTGTTTATGCTAAGCTTCAGTCTTTCCAACCAGCCTAGTGGTGATGAATTCGCTCAGGATATTTGGGAGAATGATTTGGAGGTGCTGAATAAACCCAAATTTATGATGATTTTATTAACTATTAGACAAACCATAATTAACTGACAGCCTAATTTTTAGTCTCCTAAATAGGGTTCACTGATCTCTACCCCCTGCACACGGGAAATCAGCTGACCCTGACATTAACCCTTGTGTGCTTTGGGGCATTTTCATCCACTCTAGGTTAATTTTGAATCTTAATTTGGTCACAAATTTTTCTGTGTTTTAGCAAATGAAACGATTTTTGGTGACAAATCTTATTTTGAAACACATTTTGGTACCTTCTTGTTATGTTGGTGGCTGTTTTTGCCCCATTGACCTTCATTATAACCACATTTTTTGATTGTGAAGCCATCATATAATCATAGATCCTTAACTGATTGGGGTTTTCCCTCTTGGTAAGAGGTCAAAATTTTGCCACCAACTGATGATCAACAGCAAAAATGACAAATTTTTACAAACAGAAAAACAACAACAATCATGCATGCATGACTATGCTGTCAAGACTTTGCAAACACAAAATAGAAGTCAATGGGGCAAAAATGGCCACAAACATAACAAAAGTGTGATCAATTTGAAAAAATTCACAAGGGTTAAAATAAATAAATAGAAGATTTACTCTACACGCCTGTTTGCAGCTTTCTGAATTATTCCAGTAGTGTGAAGAGTTTAATTTATTGCAATCATAAGATTAGCATAGAAGTCATGCCTTAAACACAGATTACTCTTTAAATGGAACTTGCTTTTGATCTAGAATTGTGGCATAACATCCTGTGATGTCCATTTTGCAGGGCACTTATGGCCCATTTCCTCTGTGTGGTACGGTTTTGTACTCTTTTATGGTTGTTTTCACAGTCAAAAGATACCAAAAAGTGAACCGTAATGTACCACTTTTAGGGTACCCTTTCGAAAGGGTACCTAGTGCAACAAAAGGGTACCAAAAGGCGGAGCATAACTGAGTAAAATAAACTTTTTATTAGATGAGAAAAGATGCGGTTAAACTACGATGAAAACACTTTTACCGCACAAATTTCAATATGTGCATTAAAAAGGTTATGTAATTTTGTGATGTAAGAGATCATGTGATGATAAAAATATGTGTGAATGGACAAACCAGCAGGCTGAGCACAATGTAGAGCATCTGAAATGTTGTTTTAGTCATTCTAAAACGCTTTAACCATTTCAGTATTAGTGTTATTGAAGTATTAATGACCTCCAGAATCAAGAGCGTCTGTGCTACGCGTCTGACTGTGTGTCAGGATTGCCCTCTGAGGCGCAAGTCATTTATTAGATGAAAAAAAGATTGACGTAGCTTCTCCTACCGCAGCAAATTCTGTTTTTACTGTTGATATTTTTGCCGCCAGTTAATCAGGAAGTGACGATTTTGTTCGCTTTGGATGGAAACCTTGCTTTATTTGTACGTCTTTTATGCGATAATGTAGTTTTGCGCAAAAAGTTAACTCACAGTTTTGGATGGAAACATAGCTACTGTCTGCCTTTACTGCTCTAGTGGCGAGAGCGTCAAAATTCTTTAAATATAGCATGTCGCCAAATAAATTATTTGCCGCTAAAAAAAAATGTTGCACACTTTTTATCAAATTCATTCAACTATTGAAGATCAAGTTATTGCGTAAGATTCCCGCTTTTTTAAGAAAAAAAAAATAATAATAATACACATTAACTCACCAGTAGCAAACTTATGAGAACTATGGTCGGAACCATAGACTGTAAAATATATGGACGTAGTATCCGTGACGTCACCCATAGGTTTCTAAAGAGCGCAAAAGAAGCCACAAGTAGGCGCGGCCAACCATCGCCATTTTGTTGGCGCGTCATCACACCCACGGCAGAATACTAAACAAGGACAAAGAGGCGGAGAGTGAGCGGAGCTACAGACACCTGCTGGCATTTTGCTTGGACCTGGTTCAGACACACTTTACTTTAGGAGAACGCTTAATACTTTATCACATGTGACTCGTTTGTATTCTGACCACTTGTGCTTGGTTGTATACTATATCAATAAAGTGTTTAGACTTTTAAAAACACTGCTGTAACACATTGAACCACTAAACATTGTTCTTATGACGTTTTTCAACAGGAGGAAAACGCAAATTACTTCCAAACACTTCAGATATAGTCTGTGTTAGTTAACGTAAGACTATTGATGAACTCCAGCATAACACTGTATGACAACGCTTCAGATGACTGTTCTAGAGCCTACAGCTAATCAATCCGTCAGATTCTGGAGTGCATTACAGCTCTAAAGAACATTATAAATGATAAATGATCTTAAATAAAACAAATACATTTATTAGGATGGTATACAAGTATATAACTTTACTCACATGGAAAACGGAGGCCACGTGAATGGTTTGTGAGCACAATTAAGTGCACTCAGCATGCCATGCCATCTAATAATTGTAGGAAACAAGTCCAAAAGGCAGTTGACTGTGTAAAGCCACATAAAACAACACAGAAATATGATAAATATGCCGAGTTTAGTGGCTAATCTGCAGGATTCAGCTGAGGTGACGTGACGGCGACCAACGAGACCTAGCTGTCACTCAAGTGGCCACGCCTTTAATTATGCAAACTTAATATAACTTAATAAAAAGGAAATGGATGAGTTATAAAAAAAAAATTCACCCCCCTCACAGTTGTCATGAAGGGTAATATTAGCTGTATTAACCAAAATCTTTTTTTGTACCAGGCTGTAAACACCTTTTTTTCTGCTGTAAAGTTGGCCATTCTAACAGTGGGCTAAATTGAAAGTTGCTCTATTTTGGATCCAGGAGCGGCCAGGACTCGCGGAATTTCAGATGAATTGCAGTTTTAGTTACTTCCGTATTGGCTTCCTGAGGGAGAGCGGGAGGTTGCCGGAACTCAAGTTCTTAGAGCCGTTCTCTGGAATCCTTTTAAGCGGTGGACTTTAACATTCTGATTTGCCACCGAACCACGTCACAGCTCATAAACTTGATTTCAACTCTCCTCGACACCCGCACCGGCCAAGACGAACCGTGCCACTTATCACCGCCGGCTCCCATCAAAAATGAACGACTTCCGGTTACTTTGACACTCTCGCCACTTTCTGTGTACAGTAAGAGAAACGTAAGAAATATGCAAAGCATTGAGAATTGCTGCTTTACATTCCATACATGTTAAATATTTAAATATTTATGAAGTTTGTTTTTTAAAACTCCATATTGGCTAATGACTAATGCAGTTGTATTATTTATTTATTGTAATTGTTACCTCCCTGTGATTTCTCCTACTGCACTTATGAAAGGCCTGTTGAATTCTAAAGATTTTGAAGATTGAAAGTTGAAGTTGAGGTAAATGAGTCGTGGAGGAGATGATGGGTGGGTTCGTTTCCTTGAATAATCTAATCTTGAGTGCGATCAGAAGCAACTCTTGCCCTGTTCCTTTTTTATGGTGTAGTAGAAGGAACATGTTGGGAACTTTTGTCTGGTTTTCCTTTGGGTCTTGACCTCTGCTCTATGTCCTTGTTTGAACCATGTGCTAAAAGCATGTGACTTTGTCCTCTGAAAATACTCTCACTAGCACACACACACACACACACACACACACACAATGATGACCTTGTGCTGCAGTGCATACCCTTGTCCTAGTGAATCTCAAGTGCTTGTGTCTGTTCTGCACATTTGTTCAAATAACTTCCCTTTCCTATTCTAACATGTGATGTTCATCAGTATAAAGTAACAGAGGTTGATTTTTCAATTGCAAAAAGGATAGAAGCTTCCTATTTGAAAAAGTGTTCATCCGTTTCCGATGAAAATAGGCTGCCGTCTTATGCGATGTCCAAATTAATGCCTATTTAAAGGTGCAATTGAATAATAGTCTGGATGTGCCTATGCATATCAGTAAATGGAAGTGACAAAACATGAGCTTCGAACAACATTATTTCTTTGATTTTACATTGTGTAAAATCCTGGTGAACAATACGCCAATCAGAACAAAACAGACTCTAAAGTTCCACAAGAGATCTTTAACATGTATGCCTCATGCTGCATTTGACTGGCCACAGCATTTGCTAGTGAGATTACAACAATATTAGTTTTTATCTCTAATAATTTATAAGTTTTTTTTTAAGCTTTTGTTGTTATTTTTTTTTGCATGTGGGACTCCTATTTTGAAATTGAGGCTGACATTATAGCAATCCAAGCTCATTCTAAAAACGTAGCCCCACGGACGTTTCTGGAGGCAGCGATTTACATGGTCGGAGGTACGGCTGCATTTAATTTTTCAAGCGAACGCTACAGGGCGGTGTGACAGTGCTCCTCTTCGTGTACGCTGGCTGACAGCTCACCAGGTTCGAATCTGGGGAAGAGCAGTTCCAGAAATCAGGTAAGACAAAAACAGAATCCAAAAATAGAGCGTACGAGTTCATAACAGGGCGAGAATGTGGTGAAATCCGAAAATGCGGTCAAAATCAGACGAGGGTTTTTCTTTTTCTGGATGGCTTTTGTAAATCGTTGCTTGGGTTTAGGGAAGGTGAGTGGGTTGGCCGATTGGCCGGCCGCCCAGTCAGTCATTTAGTCAGTCAGTCAGACAGACTGTCGCTCGACAGTGGCCTCCATCGGCTTTACTGTTCTTGCCCGCGAGAGGCATTTAAGATGCGAAAGTGCGCACAGCGGCCTCTTGCGGATTCGTGAAAACAAAAACTACACAAATCCGTTCCTCCCGGGACGTATTTCGCGGTCTCCAGAAACGTCCGTGGGGCTACGTTTCCAGAATGAGCCTGGATTCCATTATAGAGCTTTCAGGTAATGGAACCATGCATGAAATATCTCATACATCTGGTTGTCAGAACGCAGAATCCAGGACAGACTGTTATAAATGTATTCAGCGCTCCCCAAAGAGGCATCTATTTAACTGTAGCTTTTGTTAGTTTAATGTGTATAAACTGAAATTTCCAGTGTATGTTTGTATTGAGTTTGTAAGTTCTTAATTATGATATCATTCTCATAGTGTGGGACTCAAAGAAAAATACTTGTGTATATAAATGTTTTTAAAAAGTAATAGCTTTACATACAGCTGTAGGTTAGTCATTATTATTGGTTAAATAGATATTTTGCTATTTCTTTAGCAAACTTTCTTGTGGTCTGGCCCACTTTCCTGATTAATTTCGTTTCCAGCGGACAAAAACATCCTCAGTGTTTTGAAGCAATTGTATGAAATATTTATACTAAATGTGCATATTCACAGTGTTTTTTGTATATTTTGCTTTGTGTTGATGCCACATTACCGTAAATACCCATGCAAAGTTGATATTAGTAGGACTTTTGAAAGTTTTTGAAATGCTTTTGTTATGCTTTGCAAGGCAGCAGTTGTTTGATCAAAAACAGGAACATTGTGAATTATTAATGCAGTCTAAATCAACTATTTTCTGTAGGGCTGCACACTTTATTGTTTCAGCATTGATATCGTAAAGTGTGCGTCCCCAATAGACACATCACAGTATATGCAATGTTGAGCTGGGATTATAGTTGATCACCAAAACAACTGAAAATACATGAGATTTGTGGAGTCATTGCAAAGTATAAACATATCAGTCAAACCTTGCCAAATTTTCTTTGCCATTATTTGATTCTTCAGCAATTACATGAGCTTTCAGAATGATTTTAACATAAAGAGCTCTATTTTAATGATCTAGGCGCAAAGTCTCATGGACTTTAGATCAGGTCTTTGCTTGGTCAATGACACGGTCAATTTTAGTTTCTCAAAATAGCAACAATGTGTCTTAACACACCTCCTTTATAGACTTAGGAGTCCACAAAGTATGAGTCCACAATGTGGCGCAAAACATAAAAATTATGGTTGCGCTGGTCTGAAAATAGAACCAAATCGTGCCAAACACGTCTTGCACCTTATTGCGCTGGGTGTATGATAGGGTCCAAAATGTTTGGTCTGGAAAAAGCAAAAGTCTGATTTATTTATTTTTTTTTATTCGTGACTTGTCAAGAAAATAGAGTCAAAGAACTGTAGCTTACAACCATACACTCTCAGAAAAGGTACAGGAGCTGTCACTGGGGCAGTACCTTTTCAAAAGATACAAATTGGTACCCAAAGAGTCCACAGTGGTACCTTAAAGGTTCATATTAGTGCCCAAATGTACCTAAAAGGTACCTTTGAGGTGCCATTATAGACCCTTCAGTTACAAATATGTACCTTTTGGAAAAGATACAGCCCCAGTGACAGCGCCTGTACCTTTATTTTTGAGAGTGTACTTTCTCCCCATTTGTCAAAATCAAAAGTTATACTGACAGTTTACAAATCTTATTCTCCAGTTTGGGCAGACATTCTAGATTTGCTACATATTTAAGATTACAGCAGTGAAATGGACTGCAAACATGGTTTCGTATTGACTTTTCCCCCTTAAAGCCTGCTACTTGAGAGTTCAGAGACTTTCTGGACTTGCCGGCCCCATTGCGAACATCGGCTCATATTCCCATGATGGAGCATTTCTGCTCTTTGATTCATATTTCATGACGCCGGTTTGAAAGTCTTCTTCTCTTCACCTTGTTGCGAGGGGCTTAAGCAGCTTTGTTTTGCTTTTGCTGATGTGGTTGCCTCTGGACTTTAATCTCCTGTGCTTTGTAGTGCGTCTCTCCATCATATGACAGAACAAAGCCAGTCCCTCTGAGAAGGCGCTCTGTTCCCGGTGCTGTTCCACAGGTTCAACTTTTCAACTGATGTCCTCTTTGAGTGACTTTTTTTTTTTCCTTGTGACAAATTTGAGTGCTCACCCCGAGTAATCCCTGAGGGTGGAAAGGGAAAGGCTGAAGTGTGTTTGACATCGAGAGGGATCAGGGAAAAGCTTTCACCACTGCTGAAGAAAAGAGAAACAGATCGTATTGTCATCTCTACACTGTATTGAACCCAAGTTAGAATTTCTGTTTACAATTGCTGTGTTTTCATCCTAAGGTGAAGCATTTTTGAACTGAAAAGACATTGAAACTGAAAGAATCCCAAATTGGTTGCATTTACATTCATTTGTTATAGTGGCAGACCGTAGTATTGGTAATCTAGTGACCAACAGTAGTGACCAACAGCTGATTAGTCATGTGGGTGTAATGTTGTCTACGTCAGTTTATTTAGCAAAATGCATTTCCATCTATCATTTTTTGCAGCAATTAAGTCCAAATTCACATCAAGAGTGTAACGGTATACTTGCGATTCAAGGGATTTTATGAAATTTGCAACAATCTCATAGCAATTCGTAACTATTTCATTTAGTGGCTGATTCGTATGAATTCGTACGATCTAATTCTTACAATTTAGTACGATTTGCTCATCCCCCAATGATGGTTGGGGTTAGGGGTGGGGTTATTTGCCACGCCTCCTTTTTAAAATAGTAGAATTTCGTACGACTGAACTCGTACGAATTTGTACGAATTAGCCACTAAACTGTCAAAACGTAAAATACTTACGTTTTCTCGTGAGATCAGGCTGTAAATTTGGTATTTCCATCACATATGTCATAGATTACTTCAAAGTGGCTATTATTTCAATATGTTGTTGTACTTCCAAATGACACTAAATGTTAAGTAGGGGGTGGGGCTTTGCTTTTGCACATCATTTCCTCAAAGCAAATATGGTAAGGTTAAGAAAACTGTGGTTGAAGCTGTCAAACTGGCATCATCAGAAAAAAAACGCCACTCCAAAAGCAGAAGCAAATGGTCGGATATTTATTGGAGATAAACAAAACAGTTCTTCAGTGGATTAATTTGCATGGATTAGTTGTCGAAAGATTAATATTGTGCCTAAGCAAAATAATTGTACATTTTAATTTTACATGGATTTTAAATACAGTTGTTAATATGTTCTGTAACTTTAACCAGTAGGGCTCATGCTGTAATGCGAATTAAGCGACATGCATTTGCTAAGCAATTTATAGCTAACAGCATTTCTTAAGAGCGACAATCAAAATATTGTACAGTAGGGTTGGGTCGAGTGACGATGCCATTGGCGATGGCCGATAGACATCACGATGCTGAGCCGGCATTGCGATCCTCCACCCCGCCTCTGTCGCAGCAGCAACCCGCTCGAGAAAAATACACACTCAGGCCCCGTTTACAATACGTCTGATGGCGAACTCGCACTATGTACAGTTGCTTTGAACCGGGCAAAAGCACGCTTGTCCCCCCTCCAGTCTTCCCCTTATGGGCCGCACTCACAATACATTCGGCCTTGGGCATGCTTATGTCATCGATGATGCGCTGTTCAGTAAGCGCTTTCACTCAGCACAGTGGAGATTTCTTTAGTTATATTGTTTTAGTAGGTCACCTTAGAATTATAAGGTTCTATCTGCACTCTACATGATAATCAGATAGAACCCTCTCATTCTGAAAAGTAATTTTCCACTTGGAATTATAAGGTTCTATCTGGCAGATCATTCATTGAAGCATTACTTTTCAAGAAATACAATCAGAAAATGTATAAATGGATGTTGTAACAATATGTTGATGCTTGAGAAAGTAAAGTTTTTACTTTCTATAACATTTATTTCATGTTTTGGACAAATTAATACAAGGTTGTGCTAAATGTTTTTGTCCAGTGCAGATGTTAATTTTATCTAATTAATAACTTCATATTTATTAGATTTTATGCTTTATATGAATTATTGAATTATATTTATTGAATTATATGCCCCATGAATTAAATTAAGTATTTGCCCTTCAAGGCGTATTATTAAATTTAAAGACTTTACAAGAAACAGACATTGACCAAATGAGTTTAATAAACACTAAAAAGTGATTCACTGACTATGTAAACAAATATATTTTGAATTTAATATATAATTTTTAAAATATTCATTTCTTTTTCAACAATGTAAAATTTAACATTTCATCTCAATGTCGGCGACGCGTGGTGCAATGGGTAGCACAATCGCCTCATAGCAAGAAGGTCGCTGGTTCGAGCCTCGGCTGGGTCAGTTGGCATTTCTATTTGGAGTTTGCATGTTCTTCCTGCGTTTGCGTGGGTTTCCTCCGGGTGCTCTGGTTTCCCCCTCAAGTCCAAAGACATGCGGTAAAGGTGAATTGGGTAAGGTAAAATTGGCAATTGTGTATGTGTGTGATTGAGTGTGTATGGGTGTTTCCCAGTGATGGATTGCAGCTGGAAGGTCATCCGCTGCGTAAAGCATTTGCTGGATAATTGGCGGTTCATTCCGCTGTGGCGACCCAAAATTAATAAAGGGACTAAGCCGAAAAGAACATGAATGAATCTCAATGTCAGAAAATGCTTAAAATCACCACATTTACAGACATCTCAATTTTTGTGTCTGATTTTGTGTGATTTTGTCCTTCTGATGTTTCCCGCTGTCAATAGAGCAGTCCGGCGAAATGACAAAGAAAGCTGATCCTGATTGGTCCTCGTGTGTGCATTAAAAATGCAGATTGACTCCCAGAAAGAACCTTAAAGAACCAAGCTAGAGTTCGACTTTGTAGATAAAACTTTTTTTGTTTTTTAAATAAAAAAATCTTAAAACGTAAAAAACGTATAAAAAAAACATCATATCATGTAAATAAGTTGTCATTTATTAAGAATATGTCAATAACTCAATTTTGACAAAAATGTCAGATAGAACCTTATAATTCCAAGGTGACGAAATGCGGATTCATTTCTTGGCTGTTAGTGGGTTTTTCACCGGGCCTTGTCCCCTTCGCAAAAAAGCTTTCCAAAGACGTCTGTTACTTGCTGCTTGTGGGTTAAAATTGGGCACAGTGACTGGGATGTAACCGAGAAAATACGGTCATTTTTCAAAATAAAAGATTGTTCAGACTCATTTAATAAACAAAAAGAAATAATGAATGATTTCTTGTGCGGCCCAATACCAATTGATCAACAGACCGGTACTCTGGGAGTTGGGGACCACTGGTGTACAGGACTTATAATGTGTTCCCCATTGGTTGTGAAATTTCATATTTAAAATACCGTCATTTCAAATGTTCCCCCACAAATTTCAGCCTTGTTTTAATTCAGTTCAAGTTTATTTTTATAGCGCTTTTACAATGTAGATTCTGTCAAAGCAGCTTAATATAGAAGAAGTACTAGTAAATTGAAACAGTGTCAGACCAGTTTTCAAAGTTGAAGTTCAGCTTAGTTCAGTTCAGTGTGGTTTAAAATTCACTGCTGAAAGTCCAAACACTAAAGCAAGGGGTCACCAATCTCGGTACTGGAGGGCCGGTGTCCCTGCAGGGTTTAGCTCCAACCTGCCTCAACACACCTGCCTGGATGTTTCAAGTATACCTAGTAAGACCTTGATTAGCTTGTTCAGGTGTGTTTGATTAGAGTTGGAGCTAAAATCTGTAGGGCACCGGCCCTCCAGGAACAACCCTGCTTAAAAAATCCAGCTTAAACCAGCCTAAGCTGGTTGGCTGGTTTTAGCTGGTCAACCAGGCTGGTTTTAGAGGGGTTTTGGCCACTTCCAGGCTGGTTTCCAGCCATTTCCAGCCTGGTCTTAGCTGGTCAGGCTGGGAGATGACCAGCTAAAATCAGCTTGACCAGCCTAGCCAAGCTGGGAGTCCAGCCAAAACCAGCTATATCCAGCTTAAACCAGGCTGGTCAAGCTGGTTTTAGCTGGATTTTTCAGCAGGGAAGTTTGGTGACCACTGCACTAAAGAGCAAATACATCAATGCGCAGCTCCACGATTCCCAAACCAAGCAATCCAGTGGTGACAGTGGCGATGAACAAACTCACAAACTTCACCAATTGACGAAAGTGAAGTGAAAAAAATACTGTTTTAAGTTGTCAGACAAATTTCTAAAAGGCTGATTAGGTTGAATGTCACATCTTTGTTTCATGAGTGGCATAAAAATAAATACATTTACATTTAGTCATTTAGCAGACGCTTTTATCCAAAGCGACTTACAAATGATGGATGGACTTACAGAAAGCATATAACACTGATTTTGGGAAAATTTCGCTAAACCGACACAATTTTTCATCCAAAACACTTCTATAATAATGCGAGTGATTTCCATACATTGTTAGTTTAATCTCTTTTGTATCATTCCACACCATTTCATCTTGTATATTCATAAAAGCGAGGGAATGTGCAGTCATATGATCATTTAAGTGAACACACAGGGTTTATGTTCTGATATATGTCCAGATGGCTGTATATTATTCCATACTTAATTGCGTAACATTTTTTCCAGCTCTTCAGGCTCCAGCCAAATCCCAATGGATAAAATTTAGCTCTTGCCCTACATTTTTCCACCACCATATTCTCTTCCACTCAGCCGTATGTATGTAATGTTATGTAAGTTTAATGGGTCGCAAATGCTGGGTTTATTGTTAAATACAGTGATCAGTATGATGCCTCCAGATGGGGGTAATACTGAAGTGACTTAAGCAGAGAACTTTGGATTGGTTTGATTTAGGGGTCATGGCTTTAGCATAGTTTGATATATGATATGGAAACAGGACACTGTCAAATAAAAATAAAGAAAATCCTCTACAAGCAAAACACGATACAAAATGTATAGAATAATGCAGATACAACTAAAATAAGCTGTAAAAACAGTTTTTCAGGTATATAACTGTAGTTTGCAGTAACAAACTGAGTAGGCTAATATATTCAAATATAAAAATACAAACTGTATATAAACTTCACTGTAGGGCTGGGCGATTTAGCAAAAAAAAAAATCTAGGTTTTTATAAAGTTTGACCGATTCACGATTTCGATTTCTTTTTTTATTGTGTTACTTGTCTTCTCAAAACATAACAACAACATGACTGAAGTAACGTTCTCTTTAAAAGTAACTTGAAAACCCATCTGGTTAAGGAACATTGTATTTTTAATGGCCATGTCATACAAAAATCGGTCAAGGTGTAAATAAATGTAAAACAAATTCACGAGTTAAATAGTGTTGCTGAAGATTTGAATAAGAATGATTTGTGTAAATATTATATATATATATATATATATATATATATATATATATATATATATATATATATATATATATATATATATATATATATATATTATAATACAGAGGTATTTTTTTGCAAGTTTTGCTGAGTCTAGGAAAGATTGAATGACAGGTTGTAAAGCTGCTTCCTTTTTCTTAAAAAGATACAGTGAAAGAAAAGGACTGAACATGGAAACTGTAAATCTATGTGTTATGCTGCCTGATCTGTCTGGTTTTCCACTAGGTCCGATAAATGACGTCATGTGGGCGGGTACTTTCATTTTCACTGCTACAGTCCCTCATCTCTACTCGTGTTCAAACCAAAAGATCGGCGCGGTTTGGCTTTTACGTCCTTTATACATGTTGAGATCGAGTTTATCGACTTGATGAGGGACAATCCATACAGACGTGCAACAAGTAAAATTCTACATGACTTCACGCTTTAACAGACAGTCAAGCAGGTCGCACACCAGAAGCGCCGCGCCGCAACATGACAGTTTAAACTGTCACACACCAAACGCGCACATTCGCATGATATTTAACATGAAACTAATCAGATGGCGCTCTGTGGGCCGGCTGAAATAGGAACTGCGTCGTGAATCGTGGCTGGGCGGCGCCGGTGTGTGTATAGAAACCTGTTTAGAGTTCTAAAATCCATGGCGCTGCATGGTGCTGCGCGGCGGAGCTTCTGGTGTGCTTCCTGCTTCATACAGAGAGTGAACCAAAGCGCATTGGTGCCATTATAATGTATTAAATGAGTATTTTTTAAAAATTACGATTTCTCGATTTGATTCCAAATTAAATCGTCTTAAAACGTAAATTCGAATTAATCGGAAAAATCGGAAAAATCGCCCAGCCCTACTTCACTGAATAAATTAAAGGTTAAACATTATTGAACTAAATTACTGATCAGTCAAGAGCAGAGTGAGATATTTTATTATCCTTTGTTGTTTAATAAATATTTAAAATATCGACAGCAGGATTAAGATGTTTTACTTAAAAGAAAAAGTTTAATACACATATATTTGGTTTAGTTCAGTTCTGTTTGCTGTGGCACCAGCAAGTAGCACCAGATTCACTTTCTATTTAAACTATAGGAATACTTGAACTTAACTCTATTCACCTTTTGCTCTGGCTTTACGTCCTTCAAATAGACCAGGGTTTTTTTAATATTCCATTCATCCATCTTTCTCTCAATCCTCGCCTCTATTTCATACATCCGTTCTTTTCACCCATCTGTTCCATTTTTCCATCCATTCCTTCCATCCATCCATTCTTTCCATCCTCCTTCTATTCAATTTCATTTTTCCAGTCCATCGGTTTCATTCTTCCATTGCCTTGTTCCTTCCATCCATCGGTTCCATTCTTCCTTTCCATCGTTTCATTTTATCAGTTCTATTCCATCATTCTATTCCATTGTTCCATCATCATTCCATTCATCCATTGTTTCTTCCATCTACCCTTCCATCCATCCTTTGTTTCTTTTATCCATCCATCCACCCCTCTATCGTTCCTTCCATTCATTCATCCATTCATCCATCCATCCGTTCCTTCCTCCATTCTATCAGTTCCTTCCATGGTTCCTTCCATCAGTACATCATTTCCTTCAGTTTCATTCTTCCATTCCATCAGTTCCATTCCATCAATCACTTCCATCCATCCATCCATCCATCCACCCATCTATCCATCCATTCCATCCATCCCATCTGTCTGTTCCATTCTTCCATTTTATCAGTTCTACTTCATCATCCTATTCTATTGTTCCATCCATCCATTGTTCTTTCCATCCCTTCATCTTTCCTTTCATCTGTTTTTCATCCCTTGTTCACCCATCCATTCCATTCATCTATCTGTTCTTTTTATCCATCCATTCTTTCCATCTGGTCCATTCCATCATTTTATTCATCTATTCCATCCACCCATCCATCCATTCTATCAGTTCCATTCCATCGTTCAATCCATTTATTGTTCCCTCCATCCATCCATCTACCGTTCCTTTCATCTATTCCTTCCACTCATCCATTCCATTCATTCCTTTCATCAGTTCCATTCTTTCATCCCATCGTTCTATCCATTAATTTCTTCCATACATCCATCCTTCCACTCCATCAGTTCCATTCTTCCATTTTATCTGTTCCATTCCATTAGTTCCATTCCATCCTTCCATCTATTTTTCCATTCCATCAGTTCCATCCATAGTTCCATCCATTCATTGTTTCTTCCATCTATTTATTCATCTATCTGTTTATCTATCCATCCATCCATACTTATTATATATTGGCATACCTCTTTTTTCTGTTCGATTTCAATATTGTTACACCACTATTAATGATGCTGTAAATTTTCTTCAGTTTATTGCTCAGACCATCCCACTTCATAAAACCCTCAATGCATTGTCAGGAACCACTGGTATTAATGTAGTTTTGCCTCTGTATGATTTTGTTTTAGACCCTTAAAGAGCTGGGAGCTCTCTTGTAATTTCTTCTACTCCAGAAAAACGACACCTATATCTTAATTAGGTGAAATATCAATATTTTTAACAATGCCTTTAATCAAACATGTTTAAGTGCTGTGAAGCACAGAGGAAAAAAAAGCTCATTATAAACCAATCTGGATTGGTTCTTTTCCTTAAAGTGGTTCATTTACATGCTGTTGACAGCCAGGTTGACTTTGTGACTGGACCGTGTGCCCATTTTTTGTTCTCCCTTTGTCATCAACAGCTCTTAGTAAAATAAGCTTAATCCAGGACCAAATGGATTTTAAAACAAGGTTTCGCTTTTCATGTATTTTTAGCATTACACAGTCAAGTTTGACGCGTCTTGAAAATTGATATATTGAATCATGGAAATTCAGAACATGCCCATCCATTACTCGCATGTCGTATATGTGCATTTAGATACAGAGTTCGAGAGAAGCCGGGGAAAGAGAAAGAATTAAGGCAGGAAAGGCGAGGCAAAGAAAAAGATAACAAGATTAGTGGGATGTGCAACAGTTTCTGTGCTAATCCATTTAGAGTGGCTGCAGTCTGTCAGGATATTGGATGGACTTTCTGTGCTTGAGACTGGAGACACTGAAGTAATGCTGATTTAAGAGGGGATTGTCCTTCATGCCTGGCTGGCAGACCCTCGCAAATGTACTCTAGCTATAATATGATGCTGGCATTCAAGGTAAACTTCTAGGGGGGTTGCAGAATGATGAATTTGAATAAATAAGGTATTAATAAAATTAACAAATGAAACGCAATGAAAATATGTTTTATATCATCCCAAAAAGCAAGGCAGTTGCGCAGTAGGTAGTGCTGTCGCCTCACAGCAAGAAGGTTGCTGGGCCGCTGGTTCGAACATCGGCTTAGTTGGCGTTTCTGTGTGGAGTTTGCATGTTCTCCCTGCCTTCGCATGGGTTTCCTCCGAGTGCTCCGGTTTCCCCCACAGTCCAAAGACATGTGGTACTGGTGTATTGGGTAGGCTAAATTGTCCGTAGTGTATGAGTGTGTGTGTGTGAATGTGTGTGTGGATGCTTCCCAGAGATGGGTTGCGACTGGAAGGGCATCCGCTGCGTAAAAACTTGCTGGATAAGTTGGCGGTTCATTCCGCTGTGGCGACCCCGGATTAATAAAGGGACTAAGCCGACAAGAAAATGAATGAATGAATATCATCCCAAAA